>NC_133187.1:25562500-25615000 GCF_049306965.1 Danio rerio
ACAGTTCTACATTTTAATCAACATAAAATTAACCTAAAGTTTCAGAGCTGTACGATCACCCTTAATATGATGCATGCTGTAGATCTCAGAGGTATATTGGTGTGTCACAGGGCTGTGGAATAACATGCGTGCCATCTGAAGAGCTTTGAATGCCACACTTGACTGTGTCTGATTAGCATCTGTACTTAAGAGGGCACAGAGCCAAGGTGTTGAGGATTTCCACACACGTCTGTTAATGGTGGGTGCTCTCAACAAGACCATGCAGTGAATGCACCTAATGATCATTTTAGCAATCATTCTAGTTTATCTGCATTGCAAACTGTCAGTTTCCGTGATGGTTTTGTGTGTTTTGTTCCTGCTTCTGGGAACTATTGTCATTAAAGTGTTTTTATTTGCAGTCTAGTGTTAATTTACTGCAAGGCCATTGAAAAATGTGTCAGCCGTTTGTTTGTTTTTAAAGCTGACTTCATCAATCATTGTTTGCCTGAATGACAACAGCTTTGTAGGTGAATTATTGCAGATGCCGTAATAAAGCATTAGTAACATATGGTAAATGAATATGTCCTCATGTGATATGATAATGTCTTCTGTCTTTTTCATGACTTCTGTTGTGATGTGACTATAAAACATTTTGTAGGGCTCCTGCAGTTTACATTTTTGTTCAGTTTTTTTTTATATTTTGTCAAGCTGAATATGTTTGGTTTCAATTAAGATGCCCTAATGTACTTTTCACACTGCACTTAACTTATAAGATTATTATTGTTCTAAATGCCACCTATAACCAAAGTCCCTTTAAGGCAAGTCATTTCACTCGGTGGCAGGCCCGTATTGGCTAATCAGGAGGACCGGAAGAATACATGGTGGGCCGGTACGTTTTTATTTTTTTATTTTTGGCCGCGAGGGCTGGTGTCCCTAGCTGCGTGCACTCTCAGCAGTCGAACTTTTTTCATTTATTTATTTATTTATTTGACCATAGCCTCACTCCTTTTTATTTATTATTTTGCTGCAGCTCCGCTCCTTTTATTTATTTTCTCGCAGCCCTGTGAGCAAAATGCAGCCTGCAGGTTAATGATGTAGTACAGTACCTATCATTCAACTCCTCCAACAGCAGAACCTTGCTGATCAGCAAAGTCATTTAAGAGATATGCGAGAGATGAAAAATTGATAATGAAAAGCGCAAAGGAGGCGCTGAAAAGGCCAAAATTTTATTATTAAAAGAGTTCACCAAGCTTGAACTTTCCAATGCAAAACTTGTCGCACAAGCTTGTGTTTCTGGTCTGGCGCATTCATGTGTGTAAAAATGGAAGTCTAAGGGGAGAAAAATGCAGTGTGACCGCAGCTTAATGATCGTCTGATCAAGCTGCTCTTCTGAAGTAATTCACAACTTGGTTTTGATGGTGAATCTCCTCCAGAAACGAAAGTGACTGTTCACAAGTATGTGAGTAATTGCTTCTGATATGTGATGTCTGTTTGACAGGATGGATTGTACCTTGGGTTCGTTTCATACAGATTACAAAACAAGAAAAGTGTGATGGGTTCATTTAAAAGTACAGATTTTAGGCTTGATGTGGTTATGTTTTTTTTATGTCTGTGAAGCAATTATTTTCGGAGGGTGTACTCACACTATGAACTGTTGCCTTAAACCGGGCCAAAGCACGCTCGTCCCCCCTCCCGTCTCCCTTGACAGCCCGCACTCACATTACATTCAGGCCAAGGCACACTTACGTCATAGATGATGCACAGGTCAGAATCGCTCTCGCTTGGCACAGTGGAAATTTCTTTTGTTATGTCGTTTGACATGCAGTGACATGCAGTCAAATATTTAGGCGAACAGATCAAACACTTTGACGCTCATAAACAATCATAAAGTCCTCATGCTGCAGAAATTAGGAGGTTTTCTGAAGGTGCAGCTTTCGTGCCTAGTCAGGGTTTTGCATCTTTAATAAACTACGACAGTTTGCGTTCATTAAACAGTAAGAATGATTAATAAATCCATATCAAACAGTCCCTTAAACGTCACCTCACGCTTTCAGTTTTGGACTCTGGCGCACTTTGCATTTACACACACAAGCGTACCGCGCCAAAGCCCAAGTGAACCGCGCCTGAGCCTGATTCAGTGCACTCACACTTCTTAAACGATCCAGGAAATGGGCCTGGGCATGGTTCGGATAGCATAGTGTGAGTAGGCCCTGAGATTCCAGTGTGTTTGTTGACCACAAAAACTGTTATAAAAGCACACGTATGGTTAAGACTTCTCCCCCAGAGAATCGTCCGTCTATAGCAATCAATGATTGGCTCCTGTACTAGAAGGCAGGGCGTCATTCGCAGTATTGACCGTTACACTTTCCCCGTTTAAAACTATATGAGTGACTTATACTTTGTAATAACCCTAGACAAAGACCCATTTCAAACCTGTAGTTTTGAAAGTGGTGTTAGCACCATGTTTTACCCGGAGTTATAAAACCCTGTTCCAGAGCAGGATTTGTGGTGTTCATCCTAAGTTTGTTCAGTGTGAAAAGGAGCAGTGTTTGCTTGTTGCTGCAGAGACAGCCAATCAGTAATTGAGCTACGACGTTACACACATCACGTCACAATATCTGCATGGTGTAAACAGCAGCCAGTGAGAGATTACATTAAGTAAAATCTTCAGAAATGATTGTCGGGATGATTTTTTGCTGTTCTTCCAATCAGACACTGTGATGTTGCAAATATGCAAATTACAAAGCTAACCCAGGTTTAGAAATGTACAGTGTAAAACATCTGTTGCAAGATCATTTGTAAACCCCAGATATGCCATAATAAGTAGTGTGAAACATGATTATACCGTAGATATTCCAGGATTCTGTTTATCCTGGGATGAGGATGACCCAAAGTTACCAATTTCAAGTAAAAATGCTCTTAAGATGCAGAGAGTCCTAAAATATTGCGACTGAATAAACTGAATTTGAGAAAAGATCAAATGGTATTTGAGGGGAAAAAAAGATTTCATTGGGCCCTACTTCTCACGTTCCTTCCAAAACAATCCTGTACTTTCTTTCCATCCCACTGGAGTTGATGTTGCCTTGTCCCCTGCCCTATGACTCTGAAGTGAGAGGAGATTTTTAGGTAGTGAGGAATGTTTTTAGCAGATACTCGCCCCAGCTGTGAAAACTCACTGCGTACCAAAACAGTCTATTGGTTGACTCTTTCATTCACTTTCTCTTCTCAGCTAGTGTTTGGAAAGAAAGATATTTAACCTGTGTGAATATTGGTTTTTGGGATGTGAAACAGGGCGTTTGGTCTGTGTGGGTGAATGTGTGGTCAGGCTATTGATCTGTGGGTAAAGTGGAAACACATGTTCGGCTCTTCCGATCTTCTGAGGCTCAGATGTCAGCTCTCCATGTGTTCCTCATAGAATTAATGCCACACCTGAACAACAACACCAGTATTAGTCATTTTATTGCATTATTCAAGCAAATAGGGAAACAGCATTTATGTTAAATTGACCCCATGAGAGTGAATTTATTTATTCATCCTTTTTTTAATACAGGAGTGGGTGTTCTCAGCATGTTATTTGTTTTATTTTTTTGTTTTATTTCAAGCACAATATATGAATGCAACAATTAACCAATTCACTGTTAACCTCGCTTTAATTCGTCATGGGTAATTAAAAAGCTTCTCAACAACGTGTTTCTGTAATAAAACTGCTGCAACTAAACGAAGTTACACCAACTGTGCACTAGTTTAAAATTCTACTACCTAATACCCACACACGCTAGATTAACTATGGCTCAGGCTATTAACTAAGGGCTGTTCGCATGTTGTTTTTGGAGCACGCAAGTTGGTTATTTCTTTTCTTGTGTGCATATTGGGAGTGACGTAAATGTTTTCCAGGCCCATCTAGTTGAAAGAATGGCACAAGCTCACTACAAGTCACCTGACAAGAACTGGACCAATCAGCTTAATTCTTCGTATGGAATATACACATGTCTACTCCAAGGAGAAGCAGTCTTTGACTACATTTGTTCTCTTTAAAAGGGAAATACTTTTAGTAATGCTATTCTAACACTTGTATTAATGCTAATGTGTAGCTCAGATTTACATTAGATTAATACAGGGGTGCCCAAACATTTTCTTAAGAAGGGCTAAAAACCAAACTTGATTAAGAGTGGTTGGCCAAAGTTAAATAAACCAACTTTATCACATTAAAGTTACATGATAGTTTCCTAATTTCTGACTGTATTAAATAAGTGGAAGAAATGACTTTATTTGTATTAATAACTATACAATTTAGTGCATTTTATAATTCACTTCTTACAGTCAAAACATTAACAATTCCATTTATAACTTGATGGAGATCAATGCTGAATACACTAGTCAAGCTGTATCTGCCTTTGCCTTGATTTGCTCGCAAATGTCTTGTGCATTTAATTCAACTTAATTAAACATTTTATTTCATTTTGCTTTTTTACTTGCTCAACAATTAAACAAACAAAAGGTTATGTTAAATTTGAAATGACAATTTCTTTTAAAGGCATTTCCTCTAACTATTATTCTTAGATAGGATGGCGGGCCAAATCAAAGGGTATTCTTTCTTTCTTATTTCTTTCGTTCTTTCGTTCTTTCCTTCCTTCCTTCCTTCCTTCTTTACTTCCTTCCTTACTTCCTTACTTGAAATGAATGAATGCATTATAATTGTAATAACCATGAAACTGTGATTATTCCTCATACAATAATCATACAACTAAAATCTATAAGCGCTGCATCCTTATACAATAATATTTATACAAATATTCATTATGTCTAGAAATAAGTGACTGTAACCTAGAATACTTTATTAACTTTAAAAAACAGTAAGAATACACAGTTAAACCCCACTATGTTTTACACTGATTTTGCTTCAATACTATATATTTTTTCATTTGGCTTAACATCATATCATGATGTACAGTAATTACATCATGATAAATATATTATATATGCGTATAGTAATATTTTGTGTTGTACAGAATTTCTTAGTGTTTTTAAATTCTTGATCTTGAATAAAATTATCTCATAAACCAATCTATCACAGTGTATTAATACTTATTTTTTTGTTTTAAAGGGACTTTATTACAAATTAATAAAAATGTATCATGTATTTAAATAGTGTAAATAAATAACATGAAATTGCATTTAAGTTATTTTTATTTAAATAATTATCATTTTTATTTATTTATTTATTTATTTATTTATTTATTTATTTATTTATTTATTTATTTATTTATTTATTTAATGTATTATTTCTTGAGATGTTTGCCCTAGATTACTTTACATAATGTGTCAGTAAAAATACATAAGCCTCAAAGTTTGGTAAAAAAAAAAAAAGTGTATTTTATATAAATTCTGTGTAGATTTATTTTATTTTTTTATGCTTACTCTTGAAAATAATGGTGGCTTTTAAGAGAAGTGGTCTAAGAAGTGTTTTTGTGCATAATGTAATGCTTCAGATAACATTCAGATGACTTCATGCATTACATACTGGACACTTTGACTAACAAAACCACTGAATGCAGCATTCAGCACATGAGCCTGGACGTTAGACTCTGTGTGCATACAGATATACTGATGTGTGCATACAGAAACAAGTCGTTTCAACTGTGGACACGGCACCATGTTGACATCCATGAAATGGATACTATTGTTTTCATTCCTGGCCTTCACATGGGACCTTTGAAACGTCTTTTGCTGATCACTTCTGTCACCAGGAGGAGTATATGTGGTCTGAATATTATTCTTTCTTTTGTCTGCACAGGCTTCACCAGAGAAACAGCCCCTAAAGTTGGCAATACCAAGCAACGGAGAGCTCTTAGGTAAGATCCTCATTTTTATGTCATAATTTAGCAAAGTTTTTATGTAACTTTTGGTTTGATTGATTTTATAAGCTCACTGGAAAAGATCTGCAACAACAGAAATTTAAAGGGCACCTACTGTATTTTACCCCCTGATAAATCCAGCATGTGTGTGTAAAGTTTCAGCTAAAAATACCCATCAGTTTTTTTTTGTTTTTATTTACCTTTCTGAATATGGGACTTTTTGAGGTCTAAGGACACTGTAGCTGTTTTTGTTGTCTGTGCTTTTAATGCAAATGAGCTTGTTCCCCCCCACCCACCGTTCTTACATGTGAGTCAGAGCCATAGAGATCTATTGCTCTGATGCGTGTAGCCTTCTACGGCTGCATCTCATGTCAGATAAACAGCACAGTGACAGACACGAAGCAAGTAGATCTTCCATTTATGACAAATACTACAGTAAGATTTTTCACCATGGTTATTTGTGTTTGTTGGGGGTTTTTATTTAAGCCTTTTTGCAACGGTCAGTCACACTAATGCCGTTACAAAGTTTAGAGTAAGACAAACACACAAGCACACACACGTTTAACTTTGCACTGTTTTTGCATAGCCAGTGTGACAGAATACATGTCATATGCACTGCTGTATGGATATCTGTTATGTAAGTGTACAAAATAAACCTGATTTAACATCCACAAACTGGGATTGAAGCATTGTCTTTTACAATTGTACTGACACTATGTACCTGTGGTGATAAATTAAATAGCGATTTTACTGTCACTTTACTGTCACATACACACACTGTTTTAAACTTGTAAAACTCATTCTTGAGGTGGAGCTGACCATCGAGAGTTGGAATGGATGTTTCATTTCCACTTACTTTGCAAGTGCACTCTTTAAACTGTTAAAATGTCACTATTTTAACATTAGGAAATTTAAAAAAAGATACTTGTGTTTATATCACTCCAACATGACAGTCGACATACTATACATACACAGTTCTGTCCAAATAGCTTCCTATTGCATCATACAGTAGGTGCCCTTTAAACAATAATATTTGAATTACGAAAGTCACATAAGTTACTGTATAATTTCACATCTGCCACATCTGTAATGAAGAAATGTCAAATTCATGATTTATATATATATATATATATATATATATATATATATATATATATATATATATATATATATATATATTTTTTTTTTTTTTTTTTTTTTTTTTTTTTTTTACTCATAAATGCAAAAATAATAAATAAAATATATTTTATAGACCTAAATCTCATCCTTTTTGACTGTTATTATTTGTTTTGGCTTCTGAAGTTTTAGAATTCACAGAATTTCTAGTACAATGTTGTATACTGTAAAGTTTTTTTTTTTTGGTCACAGCCATCATGCATATTTATTTTTCTCTTTTAATAATTAAAACATGCTTACAGATTGATTTTTTTTTCATTCCTTAACTCTGTGTTTTTATATATATATATATATATATATATATATATATATATATATATATATATATATATATATATATATATTTTTTTTTTTTTTTTTTTTTTTTACTCATAAATGCAAAAATAATAAATAAAATATATTTTATAGACCTAAATCTCATCCTTTTTGACTGTTATTATTTGTTTTGGCTTCTGAAGTTTTAGAATTCACAGAATTTCTAGTACAATGTTGTATACTGTAAAGTTTTTTTTTTTTTGGTCACAGCCATCATGCATATTTATTTTTCTCTTTTAATAATTAAAACATGCTTACAGATTGATTTTTTTTTTCATTCCTTAACTCTGTGTTTTTATATATATATATATATATATATATATATATATATATATATATATATATATATATATATATATATATATATATATATATATATATATATATATATATATATTTTTTTTTTTTTTTTTTTTTTTTTTTTTTTTTTTTTAAATAGGACCAGATGTTTTAATCTAGTTAACAAATGGATTCTTAATCTGCAATTGCTCTTTTGAAAACTTATACACAGTTACAATGCAAGTAAATTTATTTTATTCGTTTATTCTTGTAGCTTGCACCCAAAAACAACAATATAATAAATAAAATTCTAACAAAAGTGCAACAATAACTACCAAGCCTAGTTAGTTCCAGTAGCATTAAAAAATGAACAGTATTATAAAGTCAAGTACTGTCAAAACATCAGTTCAAATATGATCGTTTGTGTCATGATTCTTTAAATATCTTGTGTACAGACTCATACCAATAATGTAGTTATGCATTTAAAAATGCAGTATATGTTGAGATGTTCATTTAAAGTGTTGTGTTTCTATAAATAGATTTATTTTTCAAATAATTCTCTGTGGTGAACTTATTTGTCATCAGGAAAAATATTATTTGACCTTGTTACGAATATTTGATTAAAAAATTAACTTTTTCTTTTGTGGAAAATAACATTTTAAGTGAATATATTGAATTTCACATTTATGGAAGAAATCCTGTGAGATCTGCCAACATTCAGATTGCTTTTCAGATGCTGCTTCAACAAAAGCAGTCAGTTCAGAGGCTTCTTGTTTCTGGTATAAACATTTATATGCAAAATAAATTGAAATTCAAAGTTGGTTTCTCCCTCTGCAGTTTTCAGAAAGAGTTCTCGTTTGAGGAGAAAGGTGAGGGAGCCAACAAAGAAGTAGATGTTAGTCTGCTGGGGAATACACCCAAGGGTAAGTATAGAATTCTTCAACAATCATATACAAGTTAGACACTTACTAAGCAAGTAGCTTGAGAGTTCTTTCACAAACTGCAGTTGACTTTTGTAGTTTTCTGATGGAGACTCTTAATATAAAAGTTGTTAGTTCAACCACAAGGAGGATTTGAAAACTAAAATGGTATTGTTATATATATATATTTGCATGCAGTTCTTGCTGATGCAGTACATTGGATATGAATATTACCTATAAATAAATCAAACAAGAAAAACAAAACAGCACAATTTTTTCAAAATATGACACATTCTCTGTTTTTAAGTGCTCTTTATAGTGTATTTGAACTTTACCCATTTGAAAAAAAAAAGATTATGTTTTACTCGCTCAATCAAGATAAAATCCAAACAAACAAAAAAAGATTTGTTAAAATACCTAGAAATCATGGCAGCGAAAGTGAGTAAGCAAGACAACATGTTGTGAGTACAAGTTTACTAAAAGCTGGCTGGAATTATTAAATAAAACAAATATATATATATATATATATAAAATTTGTTTATTTATATATATTTGTTTATTTATATATATATATATATATATATATATATATATATATATATATATATATATATTTATTTATTTATTTATTTATATTTTTTTTATTTTTTTATTTATATATTTATATATATATATATATATATATATATATATATATATATATATATAATTTTTGTTGTTGTTTTTTTTTTTTTTTTTGTTACATGAATATATGGGACAGAGCCAACGTAATAATATTGAATTAATTATTTTCTTTAAAGTTGCCTTTTTTGTCATGACATGTTCACACTTAAATGGTTATAAGACACTTGTTTAAGGTATTATATGCAGCATCCTTCATTTATTCCGTTAGGTAAGGCAAGATCTTCTCTTAACGTTCATATTTAGAGGGAAAATGTGCGTAATACAAAAATAAAGCTTGAAGCATTAGAATTGGTACTCAAAGCAATGGCCGATCAACATGACAAGGAACCAGTACTCTGTGTCAGCTGCAAAAATCCAGATCGGAGCATCACTACTATATATTTTACAACAGATTTTACTGAAAAACAATTCTATGTGCTGGGCTTAGCATGCTTATGTTCATGCATGAGCTTCTAAAATGTAATAGACTGTCAAAACAGCTCCAGGAGTTGTTTTATGTCACAAATATACATTTAATATTTGCTATAAAGAGACTATTTTCAGATAAATGTGTTTAACCTGAATGGCCATAAAGAAAAATCAAGTAGGTTTGATCACTGTTTTGTGGATGTGAGTTGAAAATAAATAGTATTTGATCCTAGTCATGATGCTTGATGATAAATTGTTTACAAGTTGCTTCAAGACAAGGTTATTGCTTTGCCTTGATGGATCCTGGACACATGGGGTCATTATGTTGGGGGGATGGGACACCACTGACCTATATTTGGTCTGCTGGGGGCCACCTGTTGTTGGGCAAGTTGTTTAGTTTACTGGCCCTGAAAATGCGAGCGTTGTGTGAAAAGAGTGCCTAGATGCGTTTGTGTAAGGGACTGTACTGTACGCTAGTCTAGAAAATTAGTGAAAAGGATTTTATGGGGCTCCCACAGGATCAGCCTGTTTCTGGTAAGCACAAAAATAAAATGCAGACCTCATATTCAGTCTTTTAGTTTTTATAAATTGTGCTGATGAGCGAATGCTCATGTTTAGCCTTTGATTAGATTTGTCTTTTTATACTTTTTATATATTTCGTTTTTTTATATTTTACTAATTAATATAAAACTGAAGACCTATTTCCATTCTCAGTGCATGTATTTTTTTTCTTTTGGTGTGAATGAGTATGTATCCATCTACCTATTTTTAAGTGCATTTTGGATATGCGCAAAAAATTATGGAAATGCCATGATGTGCATAAGTTTTGAAAATGTGCATAAAAAAATATATGAAGAGTTTAGATGCAAAAACCTCTAAATGCCATTTGATATTTCCTTCTGAAATTTCCGAATATTTTCTTATTCCTGTGTGTAGACTCATTAATTTTACCTTTATAGTGACAAATAAGTTCTTTTCATTGCCCTAAAGTGAAAAAATCTGACATGGCCATAGGAGGCTAAAAAAAATGTTCATTATAAGAGAAAATTTCAGATGGCCTTTAGAGGTTTTTGCATCTGAACTCATCATTTTTTACCACAGAATACACTGAAAACAATGCTTTGTGCTTTGCTAAACATGCTTATATTTACATGTTTGAGCTTCTAAAATATGAAAGACTGACAAAAATATGAAAGAACCAAAATGGACAAGCAAGTTGGTTACTGTTATGTGGCCGTGAGTGGAAATAAATACTATTGTGCTGTGATGCACATGTTTGGGCTCTGATTAGATTTGTATTTTCATATTTTTTATAGATTTAGTTTTTTATATTTGACTAATTAAAATAACTCTAAAGACCTTTTTCCATTCTCAGTGCATGTGGTTTTCTCAAGGTGTGAATGAGTATGTTTCTATCCACCTATTTTTATGTGCATTTTGGTTATGCGCATAAAAAATCGGTTGATGAAAATGCCTTGATGCGCATACGTTTTGCAAATGCGCATAAAAATGTAAGCACATAACTGAGTAGGATAAACTTTTTTTTTCGATAAGAAAAGATCTCCATAAAATACGATGAAAACATTTTTACCAAATAAATTCCAGTATGTGCATTAAAAAAAACATTTACCATTTCACCTCCAGAACTGTCATGAGAGTCTGTGCTCCATGTCTCATGCTTTCAAACCTCACCATGCATTCATTGCATGTCAAAATTTTGTCTTCTAAGGTGCAAGTAATTTATTAAATGAAGAAAAGATTCATGCAATTTTTTCTACCGCAGCAAATTGCGTTTTTACTTTTGATATTTGGTTCCAGTTAATCAGGAAGTGACGTTTTTTTTCTCTTTGATATAACGCTGGAAACGCTGCTTTATTCACACATCTTTTATGCGATATTCCTGTTTTTCACATAAAATAAATTTTCATCTATGCATGGAAACATTGAGTCTTGGATTTTGTCTTTTAGCACAAACTAATTACCACATTCTTCTAAAATGCCTTTTTCGTCTACTGGTGTCACTTTTAGGCAACACATGCTATTAGTCTTTTTATATAGTTTTTATTTAATTTTGTTTAACCAAATTTGCTTTTGTTTTGGCCACATTCAGGTACATAACACTCACTTACCACCATCCACTTAGTTCCTGATGGATGTAATCAAGTCCACATTGTTCCTTCTCGTTTTTTTTTTTTTGTGTGTGTGTTTTGTTTGTCAATATGTGGATAGCAGTAGGTGTTTTCTTTGCTAGAAGAAAAAAAACTCATTAAAGTGGTTAGTCTTGGCTTAAGTCTACATTTTTTTATTTTTTTATTTCTGTTTTTCATTCACTTCATTGGCATGAAGCACTTAGTTGCGTAATCTGGGTTTGTTTGAATGAGCTCTGTCCAATGTCAGATTCACACCATTGTTTGTTTTTCTTCCATTCTAACTGGGAATTCCATCTAAAACATGACAAATCCTGAAAACACATGCTTTATTATTTAGTGTATTGAAGTATATAGCTAAGCAGTTTTTTTTTGTTTTTTTTTTGTGTGTCAGTTAGACACATTTTAGGCTTACTTCACTACTTGTAGCAGAAAGAGTAACTCTTCCCTGTGGGAATGGACTCTTTTCAATGCACCACCCAGATCTTTGCTCTGAATCCTAGAGACCATGGTGAGGAAACATTGTTAAAAACAAGTGTGCCGTGTGTACACATTAGCCCAAGACGAGTCTCCTCTTAATCACTTCACTGGTGTCCTGGTGACCGGACACAGTTGAGTGTTGTATTTCCAAGGTTTTTGCTGAAAAACTGTCTCTGAGCATAAACCAATGATTGGCTAACTTTTGTGGAAATGCAGTCAGCCATGCTTGTAGATAATGTCAGAAGACTTGTGTAGAAGCAGCTTTTGTTTCAGAAAACACATTGAACTTCTGTGACTTCTGCTATTATTGGATTAATTTCATATGTGGCAATAGTGTGGTAATATGTTAGGATCATAAAGGAGATCTATTTTATTTGAAAAGCAAATAGTAGGGATTGAGTTGATGCTTTTTTTGGAAAGCCCTCACTTTAGGAAAATTATATTTTTTGCCAAATAACTCTTAATATTGGAAGTTTTATGATGCTATTGAACATGCTTTTAAAGGTTATTGCAATACATAATGAGATGCATCGTGGACCATGAATTGGTATTAAACAGTAGAACATCTGAATTATGTAGGGATTAGATTACAACCAATCTTTAAAGTGTGTATTGTAGATTGTGATTTTTACCCACTTATTCTAACTCTGCCTTTGTTTTTCTCTAGTCTCAGAATTAAGGAAACGTTTTGAAAGTATAAGCACAAGTCAGAGTTGGGACATGAACAGGTGAGAAGTTAAATCATTCTCCTAAAGCCTGCACAGCCAAAGTTCAGTTAACGCAGGTGTTCGGCAAGAATAACAGAATCACAAATTTGTCTGCATGCTGTTATTGCCAGAAAATATTTTAAGTTCACTCTCACTACACGTTTCAAGCTGCATGCTTTTTTAATCTTTAAAGAAGCATGCATACCCAAAAATAGCAAAATAATTAAATGGTGTATAATGAACTCACTGTACATGTTCAAGTGTAGTGTACATTTTGTCAGTACATTTATTTTTGGAATAAAGTATTACTTTTATTCAGCTTGGTCATGTTAAAATTGATCAAAAATGACATATAGATGTTTACATTTGTATAAAATATAAACTTAAAAAAAAAAGTTTCTTATTTTTTTAATTAAAAAAAATAATAATTCCAATATTTTTTTCTGTTCATTGCAAGAAGAGAAACTCAATTTCCACTAAATAATTCAACAGCACATCTGTTTTCAGCATTGATGGTGTGAAATGGTTCTAGGGTGTGATAATATGAATGCTTCTTTATGCTATTAATTTTTTCCCTAGCTAAAGAATGATCCTGACTTGTATTTCTTTGACCGCTTCTGTTTATAGGAAGGAGCGAATTGCACGGCGCCTGGAAGGAATCGATAATGATGTTCTCCAAAGTCTTCCAGGTTGTGGTGGTCTAGTTTCTAATCGACTGCTGGAGGAGGACACTCCAAGATATACCCGTGCAGCAGACACCTTTGACCCCTGTACAGGTGGGAAATGCTTTTTAATTATATACATGTATATCCTATATACATTGTAATAGATTTCATCATTGATTACATCATGATTAAAAGTTTGGTTTAATTAGCTGGTGCTAGGTTACTTAAAGTATTGTAGTATACAGTTTATGAGATTATTCACAAGAGATCAATCCAAACACATGGAAACACTCTTCAAATTTAGTTTTTGATGTCAGGCATGACCAAACTGTTTATACTATAATAGTTAACATTTGTGGATCACAAAGTGGATCAAAAAAATTAAATAAAAAAAAACTAACAAGCATGGATGATTTAACCCTCTACTGCACGGTGTAACCGTATCGCAACATGATACTTGTGTTAATTTCCCTGCCACTGTTTTTAAAGACACACATGAATTTTTTTTGGAAAGAGAAGATCTTAGACTAGCCAATGATGTGCTTTGGTTAAGTCACATGACATGCTGTGTTTTTCTGTGGTGCGAGTTCTGACAGACTGGCGTTTATTGTGAGTAGTTGCTGAATGCAAATGTAAACGTCAATAAAAACAAAGGATCAAATTATATCAGATCCATAAAAAAAGTCTGAAACCTCACCTCCAGTAAGTTATGATGACTCATTCACACACAAAAAAAATAAATAAATAAATTATGTTACGTGTTTATGATGTTAAATAATTAAAGGGATGATACGTAACAATCAGTGAGTCTATTGATGCTGGGTGAATAAGGAGAAGACGCATACGCTTGATAAGTGAAACAAAAAGTAAGTATTTATTAATGGATAATGTCAAACAATGAATACAAGATGAAAGATAAATGTAATTTTAAACAATTTTATTAAATAAAGAAAAATAGGAGTGTTGCCAAAACAAAGAAATAAATATAACAAAATGAACTAACTAAACCCCAACCCACTAAACTAACTGAACAAAGAAAAATGTAGAAACAAAACCGTAATCTTCAGCACGTAGCTTAACTAAACTTCTTAACTCCCAAACATAATTACACATGTGACAACAACTCCAAAAACTAACCAATACAAAATTTTACTAAGCTGCTCGAAATGCTAGAATTCTCGTAAAGTACACACTGTTAGCCATTAGCAAAACAAGTTCTCAGGTAATCTAATTCTCATAAAGATCGTTCAAAATCTCACTATACATTAACAAGAGCAGCACAAGTTTAACTGATAAATCAGGATAAACAGGGAGAAAACTAGAAAACAGCACTCGCAAACAAATCAAGCGAAACAAACAAACAAACAAACAAACAGTCCGGGCGACACAAGTGAGGAGATTGGCAGGCCAAGCGCTCCTCCAGAACAGCGCAAGCGCACCGGTTTTATACTGCGTGGACCCGATCCTTATTGGCGCGCCGATTTAGTGACGAAGGTGAATGACAGCTCACCCGACCAATGGTAGCACACCTGAAACAGGATAGGACCACAACAAGAGAGAGAGAGAAGAGCGCAAAGCAGAAAACAACAAAAAATACTACAAAACATACGTGAAACGTAACAGTAAACGTCAATAAAAACAAAGGATCAAATTATGTCAGATCCATAAAAAAAATCTGAAACCTCACCTCCAGTAAGTTATGATGACTCATTCACAAAAAAATAAAAAATAAATAAATAAATAAATTATACATTTGATCGATTTACAAAAAATTTTATGTGTTGCCAAATTGCAACACTGTACAATGGTGGAACGTGCAATATTGCAATGGGTTAGCTAGCTAGCAAGGTCAGCTGTGATCTTTAAAGTTGTAACAATAACAACATGAAAGCTAGTAATATAGTGTTTGTTTAGTCATGTGTTAATGGCATTTGCATTATAGATAAAATCTAGTTTTAATGGCAATACTACTTTTGAATAGATATAAATACAGGGAACAGTGTATTAGCGAGCACCACCATGTTCTATGGTAAGTGAAAGAAGTAAAGAAAAGAACTGGCTGTTCCTGCAGATAAAAGTGAGGATGTGTTTTAGTGACCATGAGAATGATGCAGACTGGACATTTGACAGAGACAGTTCAGATAAGTTAGCTCATATACGACAGGCTTAGTATAGTAAAATATATATAAACATTGTTAGCTAGTAGCTACATTATCCTGATGCACCTATATGTATTAGACTTGTTATTTGTTATAATATTTACTGGAGAAAATATTTATATTTACTGTATGTTGTATACATGATAATACAATATTAGGTTCATTTTTAATAATATTCAGCAAAGAAGAATGGAGTAAATGAAAGCTGTTGGAATGAGTTGTTAAAAAATATATTTAAGGTGTAATTTATAAGTTCTGTGTTAAAGCTTATAATACTGCAACACCAATTAAATAATATCAAACAACAAAATTATTAATTATAAATAAAGTTTTAAATTAGAAATTTCTATGTTAGAACCACTGTTGGACGTTGTTGCCATATTTCAACATATCATAAACTAATTTTTTAATTTTTTACAGCACTTCAAGTTAAGCCATTCTAAGCCATTTTAATAGATTTATCATAATGTGAAAATGTAAAAAAACATACATTTTCAGATTCTCTTTAAATGTTGACTACTGTAGATGCCAACTTGGTCACTCTCTAGGTTAACTCACTTGTTATTATTATAGAATAATGCACCAGCAACATGCAACCACTGTCAAGCTTCCCACACTATAAAACATATTTTATTAGAATGTGAAATTTAAAAAGACTTTTAGACAAGATTTCTGTACTGAGAGCACTTTGAATGTTTTTAAAAATGTATCCTCATGAAGAATTATAATTACCATGTATATGGACTGAAAAATCATATCTAAGGTTTTTAAAGTAAAAATGTTTTATTTATGTTTATTGTATCGTATCTTATTGTACCATATCATATCTTATTGAATTATGAAGTTGTTATTATTATGTAATAGGCTTTTTCTTTATTAAAGAGGCCCTATAATGCGTTAAAAAGGGTCATATTTTACTTTTAGGGGTCTTCAACATCAATCTGATATACATGCAAGGTCAAAAAATACTGTCTTATAATATGCATTTATTTTTACCTAATTTTCCCAACGACTCTCATATGATTCGTTCAGCGATTCATTTGTTACCAAACCGCTCCTTAGCGTGAGGCAAATCTGTGCTGATTGGTCCAATGACCCAGTCTATTGTGATTGGTCGACTGCGTTCAGCACGAGACATAAAAATGCCCACCACGGCTTATTAACAGTTTTGAAGTAGTAAAAATGCAGAGTGTATGTGTGAGCCCAATGCAGTAGTGCATTGAAGCAATGCAGTTTAACACCAGCATATTGCTTTATTCTTAACCATATATCAAAACAGTGACACACATTCAGTATTAATCCACAAAGTGGCAAAATATATAAACATTCATTGTGTTTAAACATGGCATTATAAACATCTTTCTCTCTTTTAAGTTTCTCTTCAGCACTATGGCAAAAGTGAACCAAGTTCACAAAGCACAGATGTTCCATCCAGAAGTCACGCAGTCCACCCGGAGTCTGTCTTCAGCACTGGCTCCTCTCATGTGGCAGAGCTGGACTCTAAAGCAGAAAGGATTGCACGCTACAAGGCTGAACGCCGCCGTCAGTTAGCAGAGCGCTATGGCATCTCTCTAGATCAGGAGATGGAAACAGACTATACAACTCGCTTCTCCAGACCCTCCAGAGAGCTTGATGGTTTAGACAGACACTACAGGTCAAAATCAGAAGGGAGAGATGGAGTGGAGCAAAATGCTTACACCACCAGCCATCATGTGGATAAGAGCAGCTCAGACTATCACTCCAGTCCAGAGTACAGCCGCGAGCGCACAGACTCCATCTCAGAACGTGAAAGAATGATGAATCTGGAGAACCAGAGGAGGGCACAGGAGCGTGACCGATTACATGGAGGTGGAGGGGTTGCACCTGACCCATCTGCGTATATGGATGTGTCTGGATCTGCAAGGGTACCAGGAAGGGAGCCAGGGATGATGGGAGTTCCCAGCTCACCCAATTCAGGCCGAAGGAGCATGATGCTCTCTCCCAAACAGGGAGCGTCTCCTGGTGATCTGTTTATTGAGCAGCAGGCTCACAGCATCCTCCAAAGACACGGGTGAGTCTTCTATTCATGATAGATGTTTCTTAATGTGTCAGTGTCTTCATTTTCTTCATTTTTCCTTTCCTTTCTTGGAAAGAATGTTGGCCGGTATTCCCCTGAATCTGTCTTTCACAGGTATTTCCCCCTAAAGAAAGCCTTCAATATTTGGCTTGCGTAGTGTTTGGAGTGTTTCTACAGCTCCCTAAAGATGGGTGGGCTCTGTTTAGCATAACATATCATCCATTAGCTTTAACCTTTAATGTTCTTTGGCAATGGATTCTTTATAGCAGGGGTCAGTGCTCTGTGACGCGTTGGATTTAAAGTGTGTGCCAAATTAAGCAACAAAAGATTCCAGCAGAATTAAAATTCCCAACATCAAGCCAAAACAAATTACAAATGATTATGATAAAGAGTGATATTCAGGAAATACCCAGAGCACATTCATAATGTCAGCATGAAGTTTGATTGGTTACTTAAAGTGAATAAATGAGGACTTCGCCTTTAAAACCCAATTCCCTGTAGGCTGAGCTCAGTTTTCATACTGTAAGTTATCTGAGGCCATACTTTTTTACAGAAACCGTTTTTCCTAAAGACCTTTTATCCTCTTTTTCTACTTCCAAATGTTTGAGTGGTTCACTCTCTGGGTGTTTTTCAACTAATATATCTCCTGTAGTCAGTCATCCAACCAATGGTCCCTTCAGACAGATTCAGACGGAGACACCGTCTCTCCAATCAACTGGCCTTCCAGGTACCATACGTTTGGGATTACTGGGTGTGATTGACACCCTTCACTTTAACAGTGGTCCCGCCTAACCTCATGGCCTTATCTCAAACCATCTTTTGTCCTGTCCTGTAAATGTCTTTGCTGGTATGTGAGATGAAATTATGATTTCTAGTGGTTTATTAGACACCCAGTGAAACTTAGCAAGAATGCAAGTTTCACTTGTAGTTTAGGGTGTTCCTACTTGTAGTTTTAGTACTTTAGTTTGTTTTGTCAGAACTGAAAAAATAAGAAATAAAGAAAACTAATAAAGAACTGATGTCAGAGTTTGTTTTAATCAAGCCAAACAAGCCAAGTTCCACAATCCTTATTTTGGCAACCATATTTATTCTGGAGAAATGGATACATAAAGCAACTAGTTTGTGTAGTTTGTAAGTGATCTTTGTAATCACTTGATTTACCAGAAAATTTCTAAACTCCTGCACACTGACTGGAACTAGAACCTGCTAGTCAGTCATGCAATGTTAAACTCCTGTTTTGATGTTTTTGTTTATGAATTGTAATACTATTTCTTTTTATTTTTGTGCTTTTTTATTTGATGATGGGTAGTAGATCTCAGATGTATAGTAATTTCAATAAGGACATAATTATATTGAGTGTCAGAAGATTGACTCGATAAAATGTTGGGAAGCCAAGGTCTAGATGTAGGCTTCTTTGGAAAGGTACAGGACTCAAGGTGCGGTTTTGAGTTGGGCCCATCATCTATAGTAACAGTGCCCATACTTGTACAAATTTCAATCACCCATCACATCCACACTGTTAATGAGTGCTGTCGGATTGAATTTGCTCATTAAACATTCAGACCCTCTCATTTCAGTTTACCCTTAACACTTCCTAATCTCATTTTAGTCACCGTCCTCTCTTCAATTTCAGTTGTGTGTTTGTGTGGTTTGTTCCTATACCACAGCTATTATATATAGTATTTTAGTACCTGTGATTTAATCAAGTGTGACCTTTTGAGTTTGGGGTACTGCAGTGGAAGAGAAAATTGTTCAGCTCTGAGTCACCAAACTCAACAAGAATGTAAACTCAGATCATTCGGCCTGCCTTACCTCAATATGCCAAATGGAGAGTGTGATAACCTGATTAGTCATGCAAAACACGAGAGCCAAGTTTTCCGGGAGTCATTTCACAAGCAAATTGTATTCCCATTTTGCATCAGTTTCTCTTTTTTTCCCCCCATTTCCTCTCATTCTACCTTTTTAACTGCTCTGCAGACATTACTAGTTTAATAGTTTAATTAGGTGTGCTTACATTATGTATCCATCTATCTACAGTATGTATACATCCATCCATCCATCAATCTATGTATACATCTATCCACAGTGTATGTCTCTCTGTCCATTTTATCTATTTACATTGGCTGCCTCTTTTGATTTGTTTGTCTACAGTGTCTGTTTGTCTATCTGTTCATTTGTCTTTATATCTGTCTGTATATTTGTAGCCACTGTGCCCATGTCTGACTCCACCTATCCACCCATCTACCTACATTTTTTTGAACAAACAAAATATTTGGCCACATTTTATCACTTGCACTTTCTAGTTTTCACTTGAAAATGTCCTTCACTTAAATGAGGTTACAAATAGATCACGACTCAACAACTAGAGTGTATATCTTGGTTTCACCTAAACAGGGGTCCAATGGAGCACCACAGAGTGCACATTACCATATGTGAAATCCAAGAGTGAGTGAATAGATGGAATAAAACGAGCTTGGGTCAAGAAAAATGGCTTTTAGTTGTCAGATAAGTGTGGGATTGAACTGAACATGATAGGAAAGCAAACATCCGTCATGTTAGACATAAATAGGGCATGACTGAATGGTTGTTTTTGAAGAATCAAGCTTTACTGTGGGGGAATGTGTGCAAAAGGAAGAGTTAAACAAAAACAGAGTTCTGTAACCCTGCGTTAAACAAACTTCTCTTAGAGGCATTATGGGATGTTTTCTATGTGATTTAATGTGATTTACTTCACTGGTAGTGCACTAACTGCAAAAGGATTTGGATGAGATGGTCTTTTGCCTCTCCCTGCAGAGAGCATTGATTTTGCTGACCTAAACCTAAAGATCCAGTCATCACAAACTAAGCTAGTTTATCAGCAAACCTCTCACACACAGCATGCAATGAAACGCTGTGTAGTGTGAAATTAGCTGGGTGTTAGGATACCCATAGCTACACATTTATAGGAAGATACATGGGGAGAAACTGATTTAGAAAACACAAAGCAGCATCAGTTGTATTTTTAGGCAGTTTGTTTGTGAAAATGTTGCTAAACTCCATCTGGAAAGGCTGCGTATGTACAAAAAAATCAGAGTTAAAAAAGAAAAAAAAACATTTAGAAAATATTTCATTTAATACAGATTATATATTTTCCATGTTATTGTTTAATTAGTTAATTTAGCTTTGTTACTATGTACATAAAATATTCTTAAACTTAAGATTAACATAATTATTTAACAAGTTTACTTTGTTTTTACACTTTTTTTTTTCCCCTCGCACAACATAAATGGCTAATTATAATATATCTGCCCTTTTTATTTTAGGAATGGAGCAATTATATTTTAGGCATCAATTGGTGGTCAAAAAAACCCTAATCCAATAAAAGGATATTTGCTTAATGTTTTGACTGTAACTCCTATTTTGAGACTTTATAAAGTTGTTTCAAATATCAGCGTTCCTGTGTTTTGCTTCATGATTTTGTTACAGTGAGCACAACCATTTTCATGTGGTTCTCATTATTTCAACCACTGAAAACATCAACTTTAGGGCACAGTAATGGTGTCGGTGTTTTTTATTCCAAACACTGTCAACATTGCTTTTTTAACCACTCTAAAAAGCACAAACCATACTGAGATGCTTCAACTAGTTCTGTGGCTTAAGGGTTGTTTTGGATTGGATCGGAATTTTTTGCTGCCAATTTTACATCCAGGCCCATAAAATAAAAGTTCTGTTGTTTTTCTTTATTTGTTTAGTTGTTTAATTATTTGTTTTCAGAGCCGGTGACTATTGAACTCCATTTAATTCTAAGTAACCAACCCTTTTCTCTCCTTCTGAAGAATCAGAGTTAGAGAGCGACTGGCCCGCGATGAGCCATTTCACAGGGGTCAAACAACAGAGGAACATGCTTACAACCAGTCATATCCTCGTTATTACCCTCACTCACGGAGCCTCCTAGATGGTCCTGTCAAACAGCAGCAACTGACCCGTTCTGAAAAAGAGGAACGCCATGATATGGGTTGCCAGAGTTACTTCTCCATGGGCAGCGAATCCACTTCCAGGAATAAGCAAGAGATTCAGGAGGTGGTTGAAGAAATGGAGGGAAAACATGTTGCGAGGACTGAAGGTCTTCTGCGGAGCAGAAAGGCAGTTTTACCTTCTGAGATTCGAAGGAAGGAACGGAACACAGACGATTCATGCTCTGGAAGTGGTGACAACAGGGAGGTAAGCTCAGCTATTGCTGGGCACAGGAGCAGCGAGGGTGCTGCAAATGACCCCAGAGGGTGGCATGGAAGTTGGGCAAGACGGGAAGTTTATACAGAGCACGTGTCTCGACTTCAGGCTGCAGAGTCTTTGCAGGCAAGAGCTCGAGAAGCTCATAGAAGGCCTGATGCTAGCTGCTGCGCCCCAATCCAGACCTCCAGTGCAAGACCAAATACAAATTCATCTAAACCCATGGATACTGGAAATACACAAAAAACTGTTCTCCCCATCCAGGAGCCGATCAGAGAGGCTGTCCAACAAGAAAAAGTGCCAAATGGTGATCACCTGTCCCATGATGCCAGGGTTTCAGTAGCCCATCTCCGCCACACATACCTGCAAAGTGTTGCAAGTCCCCGGAAAGCCGAACTGTAGGTGGTGGTACATTATCATCATCCATAGACTACTAACCTGTCTAACATGACGATTAACATGCAGTTAATCAAATACTCATCTAATAGCTGTTTGGAGAGTGAAACGAAAGAGAAAACTGTAATCTAACAAGAGTCACTTACTCAGAGTTGACCAGTAGATTGCACTGCTCTTTTCCTTCAGCTATTGTGCTGCTCAGCTTGTCTAGTGCACACTTTGTCCATAATAATTAACCACTTCTGTCTGTTTTACGTCTTATCCTACTTTGTCAACCTTGTCTTTCTAGAGATGATTGTGTATGTTTATGCTAAAAGGGAATAATCCTTAACCATTCTTGTTGTCTGTCTTTTATTTAACCTACTATAAAGATGCTACAGTATATGAAAAGTTTCCCCTGCATTAGAAGTTTGCTTTTTCTTTCATGCCTACTTGCCATTCTTCCTCGCTCAGTCGTACTTTGTGGCATAATAGGGCAGAAGAGCTGCCTGCAGTTACAGATGTACCCTGGAGAAGCATGCGAGTCAGAGATCGGTCATCTCGTCGCCCTTTGCGATATATATGTCCCACTGAAAGTAGAAAGACATCTGAGAGGTTTAGAACACAGCCAATCACATCAACCGAGCGTGAGCAGTCGGACCGGTAGGCCTCACGAGTGTACATGAGATTCATGCACGTTACTGGAGTGCAAATTAAAAAACACACTTGATTTAGCCTAATAAATAATGTTTTAACTTAATGATGAATAATGTTTTGACTTGATGATAACCTAGAGCACTTTGACTGGAAGAAAAACTAGCACTACTGTAGTTCTAACTGCACTGCAGTGCACTGATTAGTTAATATTTTGCTCCTTATGTAATGCTGTCTTGCCATTTTACACACTGTGTAATGTTTTCATGTGCAGTGGATTCTAATCCAAAAGTTTGGTCAGTGATTTTCATGAAAGGTTCTTTTGTTTTGTTTTTTCGTCCTCTGTTTTGTGGCATGTGGTGAAATCTATAATTCTGTCTAACGCTGTGGATTAAGCAGTGCTGATTTTCTGTGTTTTCTCCGCCTTCTCACCATAGTTGCTTTATTTTCCTCATTCTGCTGCATTTGTCTGCTCATTATTGCTAATTTATTTATCTTTTTTTTATTTTCAAATCGGCTGGTTGACCAAATATTGAATATTTTTTATTAAGGAAAATGATCTGTTTTTTAAACTCTAAACTTTAGACCTTTTTTGTGGTCTTTTTAGGTCTCATCTAAGCTCTGAACCATCAAGCCCTGAGGGTAAGTCTCAATTTTTTATGCACGCGCTACAAGATGTCTTATCACTTCCAAGTTTAATGTAGCATAACTTTCTATTATAACATTTTAAAATAGACCGCAAATAAAGCTTGCTAGTGTGACTTAATAGCTGAACATTATAAGCATGTAAAGGGGCAGGATGACACTGTAACATTACATAAGTTACAGTAGCATAAACAGGCATGATTTTGCATATTATATGGTATTGTTAATTTAAGTCTAAACCGGAAAGAGGTTTAACTTACAAAAGCTCTTTAAAAACATGGCTCTGTGAGTGTAAACTGAAGCAGTTGACTGTGCAGTTTGGCTGAGTACCCATGAATACTCCAGAGAGCAACAGACCTACTTTTTTGGAGCCTCTGGATCTCTGGTAAAACTAGTATTGCTTTGCGTTTCTATCTTTGCTGCATGTGTAAGCATTGTCAGCTCACTATGCAGTGTTTTCGTTTTTACTGAAACAAACATAAAATACAGTTTAAAATAGATTGGTAATGTTGCCTTTATTTGATTTATTTGAGAAACATTAATGCTATTAAAGTTTAATACAACATTTACAGTTGTAATATTTTATTTTTAAATAAATAACATTTTTTGGTGACTTTTTAGCAAACTTTTCTACAGCATAAGAAACTTTAGTTATAAGTAGGCCCACATGGAATCTGTGCATGCAGAAATTTGCAGATTATCACAGATTTTGAGCCCATCATTGAATCTATTTATTTACTTAAATTTATATTAATTCAGTTTTTAAATTAATTTTAGTAATATTATTGACTGATATGAAAACGTTCACATGATTTATTTAGAATACAGTTTGTAAAGTATTATTTTCTGTCTTGTAGTAAACATACAGTGCATCCGGAAAGTGTTCATAACGCTTCACTTTTTCCACATTTTTTTGTCACAGCCTTATTAAAAAATTGATTAAATTTATTTATTTCCTCAGAATTCGACATACAATACCCCATAATGACAATGTGAAAGTGTTTCTTTTTTTAATGGTTGCAAATTTATTAAAAATAAAAAACCTGAAATTTCTCATGTACATAAGTATTCACAGCCTTTGCTGTGAAGCTCTAAATTAAGCTCAGGTACATTCTGTTTCCACTGATCATTCTTGAGATCTTTCAGCATCCCCATCATGCTGTGGGGATGTTTTTCAGCAGTAGGAACTGGAAGACTAGTCAGGATAGAGGGAAAGATGAATGCAGCAATGTACGGAGACATCCTAAATGAAAACCTGCTTCAGAGTGCTCTTGACCTCAGACTGGGACAACGCTTCATCTTACAGCAGGACAATGACCCAAAGCACACAGCCAAAATTTTTATGAAGCGGCTTTACATCAATTCTGTGAATGTCCTTGGGTGGCCCAGCTACAGCCCAGACCTAAATCCTATTGAACATCTCTGGAGAGATCTAAAAATGGGTGTACACTGTCATTTCCCATCCATAGAGCTTGAGAGGTACTGCAAAGAAGAATTGGTAAAAATTCCCAAAGACAGGTTTGCCAAGCTTGTGGCATCATATTCAAAAAGACCTGAGGCTGTAATTGCTGCCAAAGGTGCATCAACAACGGATTGAGCAAAGGCTGTGAATACTTGTGATTTTTTAAAAGTTTTTTATTTTTAAAAAATTTGCATTTCAAAAAAAAAATTTTTCTCACATGGTCATTATGGGGTATTGTGTGTAGAATTTTAAGAAAAAAAAATTAATTAAATCCATTTTGGAATAAGGCTGTAACATAAAAAATGTAAAAAAAAAGTGAAGCGCTATGAATACTTTCCGGAATCCAAATGCTCTTTATTCTATGAGAGACTTGCTTTGTTTACTAAATAAGTGGAGCTAATTTGGTTTGCAATGTTAACATTAAAGAAAAGTTAAAAATGTGATGTTATTTTTTTATTTCATGTATTAAGTTTTTAGTTATGTTACTCCCGAAATCATTCCGCATAAATCTACAGATTTTTTTACAAAAATTCTAAAAACAGCAAAAAAAAAAAAAAAAAAAAAAACCTCACCAGATTCTGTCCGGCCCTATTTATTAGTGTTTAAATGGTTCTGCTGTTTCATTTCTTTTTGGAAAACCATGGTAAATGTAAGGATTCTTTGAAGGAATATCATTTGTTAAAGTCTTTTGCAGCATTATTAATGTCTTTATTGTCATTTTCATCAAATATTTAAACATTAGTGTATTACTGTATCTTAATGTGCTGCCTTTATCTTTTAATAAAAAGTGACTTTTTATTCATATTCTGCAAAGTTTAAACTATATCCTTGATATTTTTGCGTAAATCCTTAATTGTTTTGTGAGCAAATGGTTTAGCTTAAATTATAAGACTTTATGCACCATCATTCATGCTAAATGTGTAAAACACACACCGTGCAATATGCAACAATGGATTTTGCACTATTGTGGCTTTTATAAGTTAAACCTGAATCATAGCATAGAAGCAAAAATCTGCTTGCATAATCTTTCTGCTATGTGTTTAGCATTGTGCTGTCCTCTGAAAGTCATGGAGTTTCAAAAAATATATGAAAAGGCTTCTGACTCATTCTTTTTCTTCTATTCTTTTTGTGTTTTTCCAGTGGATGAAGAGAAACTAGATGAGAGAGCAAAGCTGAGCGTAGCTGCCAAGCGTTCCCTCTTCAGGGTATGTGCTGCTTCAATGTGTCTGATCCAAAGTGAGCTGCTTCCCTTGTTTTTTCCTTTCTTCATAGAGAGCATCCTGGCCATCATCCTTTTAAGGTGGCCTTTATTGAAACATCCTCCATTAGTATAAACTTGTCTATTTGAAATAAATATTACCCCTTTACACAAACCATATATACAAAGCAACTACAGCTTATAGTTTATGCTAACAAATTCAAAAGACATCAATGTTTGGTGAAATGCTGCAGTTTAAATGAGATGCCACCAGTCTTCTGATGATTTTTGTGCTGTAAAAAATATGCAATTTTGTCATCCTGCCATCTGAATGAAAATGAAATATATCTTTGAGCTTGTCCTAGTGCGTTCTGGGACAGGCTTATCCATGAAGGATGGATTCAGTGCTATTTTACATTTTCTTTTGGTGTCAGTTGTTTAAAAAATAGCCTTTGGGTTCGTTCAGAACATGCTGTTGATGACTACCAGCTTTGCCTACGCTTAGATGTTTTGGTTTTCAAATGAATCCTGTCTGTGGTGCTACGTGTTTATACAATTTTGCATTCCAAGAGGTGCGCAAAGAGGACACACCTCAGTCCGTAACTCTGCAATTATCATATCATGCATATTTCTAAATTCCTCAAAAGTGACATCTGAAAATGTGAAAAATGTGACCAAAAAACAATTTAGTGAGTGTGACTGAAAAGGGAAAACATTTCTAGAATTTCTATCTTAACAGTTTTATTATTATTATTATAGTATGTCACAGTGTAGAGATTTTTACATATGACGTTTTACTGTTTCTTAGGAGCTTGAAAAGACTTCAGATGGTTCCGTTTTAAAGACATGGAGTCGTAATCCTGCTGTTGAGCGGAGATTGAGGAGAGGTCAAGATCGATCCCGCACTCAGCCAGTCACCACAGAGGAAGTAGTTATTGCTGCTACGTAAGTTTGTGTGACCCATGCGACCCGTTCAATAGTTCAAGAGAGGCCTTTTTTATTTTTTTTGCAAAAACATGGTTACAGTTTGACCTATTCAACATTTACAGTCGACATGTTGAACTAATATGAACTATTATGTCTTTTCTTTGCTTTCTCATTCCATTAAAACCTATTTTTAATACTTTTTAATCCATTTTAATCATTTTCATACCTTGTTGTTTTCATTTTCTTATACTTGTTTCTTTTATTCCTGTTTATGCAAAGCACTTTGAATTAGGGCTGCACGATATTGGAAAAATCTTGCAATATTTTTTTATTCTGCAATACATACTGTATTAGTTATGAATACAATTACACTAGATAATTTTTTAGGGTGACTTGGATGATTCTGTAGGGGAGTGCATAAAATATAATAAACAATCTAGAAGCGTAGATAAATCTAATAGAGAAAAAGATACAAATTAAATAAACGGTGTCTTGTTGTTTTCCAAGGTATGCAGTAATTGAATAATTAAATGTAAAATGGCAGAGTCTTCGTTTTATAAACAAGTTGTAAAAGTTTACAATAATGTTGTATTAGTTAATGTTAGTTAATGCATATATAAACAAACAATAAACAATACATTTATGACACTATTTGTTCATTTAATTAGCGTTAGTTATTGAAAACACTGTTGTTCATTGTTTTTTCATGTTAACTCATGGTGAATTAATGCTAACAAGCATGAATTTGGATGTTGCTAATACATTAGTAAATGTTAAACTATGATTAATAAATGCTGTATAAGCACTGTTCATAATTATTTCACCTTAGTTAATACTAACTAATAATGAAACCTTATCATAAAGTGTGACCAAACAATTCAATAATGTAAATCGCTATTCATTTTTCAAAGTTACAAACGGTGCAATTTCTTATACCTGAATCCTTTTAAAACTCTCACACAGTCACAGGCCTCAAAAACACTTGCAAAATGATAAACTGCAATCCAGACTCAACATTACGTATACTCGTGATGTGACTATTGACAACGATCACATTGCGATATCGATGCTGAAATGATGTATTGTGCAGCTCTACTATAGTGTACGAAGTGTGCTATGTACGTAAACTTGCCTTGAATTACATAAACATTTAAAAGATTTCTAAAAGATTTCTAAAATATTAAAACAACCATTCAGAAATTTGGGGTTGGTAAGATGTTTATTGTATTTTAATTTATTTGACAATTTTTTATTATTATTATTATTATTATTATTATTATTATTATTATTATTATTATTATTATTTTAAATAAAAACAATCAGTTTTATTACAGTTTTACTTAACTGATGGCAAGAAACATTTCTTATATCAGTAAGGCTAACAGTTATACTGCTTAATGTGCTCATTGTTTTTTCTAAATTATATTTGTGTGTTAAAAAGAGCAGCATTAATTTAAAATAGAATTTTTAAAAATAAAATATATGTAAAAATATTTATATTTACTATAACTTTAAATCACTTTAATGTTCTCTTGGTATTACTTCATATAATTAAACTGACCTCAAATTTAGGAATGGTATACAGTATAAGCATTTTATAAAAAGCAAATGTTAGGAACGTTGGAATAGGTGTGCTCTTGTTAAAGGGATAGTTCACCCAAAAATGAAAATTCTGTCAATAATTACTCACTCTATTGTCTTTTCAAACCACCGGGACATTCCTTCATCTTCAGAACATTGAAAATTGAGATATTTTAGATGAAATCTGAGAGCTCTCTCATTCTGAATAGACAGCGCTGGCCCTGACTCAAAGTACAAACAACATTGTAAAAACGGTCCTTGTGTCAGCTGGAATATTAGGAAGCTACAAAATCAATTTTTTCACACATACACACACACTCACAAAGTAATAATAATGATAATATTCAGATTGATCTACTAAAAGCATTTGGTCTGTTTGAGGATTTATTTTTTGGTATCTTTCTGGATATTGAATGATTTGGAATTATTGCTGTCTATGAAGGATGAGGGAGCTTTGTATCTTAATCATCTGAATTTGTGGTCTCAAGAGTTTGTAACAACACGGGGGTGAGTTATTATTTACTTTTAGTTTTGCGTGAACTAATCCTTTAATGCTGTGTTCCTCCTAATTGTCTTTCTCTTCCTTTTCCTTCATATGGTGTACTGTATGTAGTTTTGATCTGTTTTCTTCAGTTTTTTCCCTTTGTCTCTGTTTCTTTGCCTCCTCCTCTGTGTGGTTTAAAGTGCCCCTGGCCATTTGTCACAGTCCGTGACTTTACAAACCTCTATAACGCGCGTTCCTAGTCCCACTCTAGTCAGCACCTCTGTGACCAAACACAGGTACCCAGGACAAACATAAACACTCACATGAGCACATATATGTGAAATACAGGCATGATCACTCTTATCAATACTAATGTCTGTCACTGAGCATGCATTGCGTGTTCACATGTAAATATATCTTACGTCAAGAAAAATGTGCACTCACCATTTCACCTGCTTGATTGAGTTAGCTCAACCCTTTGATTAGTAGTGTTTATATTAAAGGGGCCGGTCACCTAAAATGAGAATTTACTAGTCATTACTTACCCTTAAGGGGTTCCAAATGTTTTGCTTCTTTAGCAAAAAAAAAAAAAAACTAAAGAAGAAATTTTGAGGAAGTTAAGGAAATTATCCTTTTAAAGATTGAGGATTATTTTGCAAGGTAAAAAAATTAACAAGCAGCACCCTCTTGTGGTGCTTAAGTAGAATCGAACTGATCCTGAGCTACAGTATATGTTGAACAGTTTAACTAGTAGTATATTTTAACTTATATTACTTTGCAAAATGTCAGTAATGTTTTATAAAGTCACAAAATAGAAACGGTTTACCAAAACTGGGTCTGGGTTTATAGAGTCAATCTAGGGTCATATATACCTGCAAAATGAAAGAGTTTTGCAAGCAAAAAATAAACAAACTCAAATCTTCAAAAATCTGATTTTTTTTTTTTTTGCTATCAAATAAAATAAACTGCAAAGGAAAAATAAGTTTTAAGAAATAAAAGTGAAATTTGCAACAAAACAAAAAAAAACTGCAAAAAAATTGCAAAAAAAAGCTAAAATATTTGCAATAAAAAAACTACATATATTTGCAAAACATTTTTCTAACATTGCCTTTACAAAACCCATCCAGTCAATTGCAATGCTTATTTTGATTTGCTCTTTAGTCAGCAGTGAGTTTGCAATGCTGTTTTCTTTTTGCACTTCACGTTTCTGTGCCTTTCACTTTGTGGCTCTGATTTGACAAGGGGGCGTAGTCAAAGGGAACTTGGGGATTTACGGCAGACCCGGACTTGCCTCCATTTAAGCAAATGACAGCTTTATGTTGATTTCTTTCTCTTTTTTTTTTTTGTTCTAAATTTTATTTTAGTTTAAAAAGATTTTTGTAATTTTCACTTTTTGTATTTTTTTAATATCATTTGGTGTTGAGCCTTCTATGTGTGATACATAAATTGTAAAGTTGAATGCCATTTTGTTGTATTTGGATTTTGCATTTCCAATAAAAAAAATATTTTAAAAGGCTGCCCATAAATGCCCACGTTTTGACTCCGCCCCCTTGTCAAATCATGGCCACAAAGTGAAACACAGAAATGTTAGGTGCAAACAGCATGTAAAAACTCACGGTTGAATTTGTGAAGGCAACCTATAAACAATGATGCAAATATATAGATTTTTATGCACTGCTTAATTTTTTTATTTTATTTATTTTTAAATTAAAAATAAATTTTGGCTTTGGCATTTGCATTTGATATTTTACTCAATACTTTGTTTGCAAAACTTTCTTTTATTTTCCAAGTATATTTGGCCCTAGATTGACTCCATATGAATCTCTTTTACATTACTGAATTGCATTTTTTCCCTCATTTAATAAAATTGTTTATATATAAATTGCATAAATAGTTTGTCTGTACATGCTGCTATAAGCTTAAAATGAAGGCATACAGTCAAAGGCAAAATTATTAGAAATTCATCATTGCAACTATTGTATATATAGAATTATTCAGAAGTCAGAATTATTAGCCCCCCTGTTTATTTCTTTTCCCCGATTTCTGTTTAACAGAAAGAAGATTTGTTCAACACATTTCTAAACATAATAGTTTTAATAACTCGTCTCTAATAACTGATTTATTTTATCTTTGCCATTACGACAGTAAATAATATTTGACTAGATATTTTTTCAAGACACTTCTATACAGCTTAAAGGGACATTTAAAGGCTTTACTAGGTTAATTAGGTTAACCAGGCAGGTTAGGGTAATTAGGCAAGTTATTTTATAACGATGTTTTTTTTTTTTTGTAGACTAATGAAAAAAAAATTGCTTAAAGGGGCTAGTAATTTTGTCCTTAAAATGGTGATTAAAATTTTTTAAAACTGCTTTTATTCTAGCCGAAATAAAACAAAAAAGACTTTCTCCAGAAGAAAAAAATATTATCAGACATACTGTGAAAATTTCCTTGCTCTGTTAAACAAATATTTAAAAAAGAAAAAAAACAATTCAAAGGGGGGCTAAGAATTCTGACTTCAACTGTATGTGTATGTGTATGTGTGTGTGTGTGTATATAATATATATATATATATATATATATATATATATATATATATATATATATATATATATATATATATATATATATATATATATATATATATATTCACAGGCTAACAGTTTTGGCTAACCTTTGAACATTATTTATAAAAATCATAACACAAACATTTATTCATTTGTGTGGATAAATGGACTGAAATAAACTGCACATCCCAAAATATGGTTATATTTTTACACTATTCTTATTGTAATATGAATTTTGTTTGCTTGTATAGTTGAGACTTGCATGCGTGTTCAATCTAACATGATAAAACTGTAATTTCTTTACTATTGTTTTGATTTATATCTAGTACATGGAGTCACCCAGTCCTACAAGTGATTTTGTGTGTGTGTCCTACAGCTTGCAGGCTTCGTCTCAGCAAAGCTCCATGGTGAGAGAGCAGGCCAGAGAGGTTCGTCTGGCTCAGGAGGCAACGGAGACAGATCGAGCTCGCCACGCTTCTCCGGGGGAAGGCGGACACGAGGAGCCAGACCTTTCCACACTCACTCTAGCAGAAAAGATGGCACTTTTTAACCGCCTTGCCCAGCCGTCCAGCCATGGCTCTAGGGCCAGAGGAGACACACGTGCACGGAGGAGTAACGCACGCTATCAGACTCAACCAATCACACTAGGAGAAGTCGAACAGGTACACATCATATCTTTAACTTTTTTTAACCATATTTAATTATGCAATAGTGATAATTGTATTTGTTTAGTAAATTTTTTGAAGTCTTGAATTATTATCAGTCAAGCACATGAGTGTGTAGGGTTTGAGTGTGTGCATACTTTTGGTTGATTAATCACTGAAAATATTAAAGAGAACTGATTAAAATAAGCAATAAAGTTGTAAAGTAGCCTAACGAATGCATTTTTTGTTAGATAAAATATAAAAAGTTATTAAATGCATCTGTTATTGTTAAAACATCAAGTATTTTTTAAATGCAAATCCTTCAAAAAATGTATAATTTTTATAAAAAAATATTTTCTGTGGGACAATTAAAAAGAATGCAAGTATTTAGGATGTAATATAAACTTGAAAATTTACCATTATTAAAAGTGTATTTGTTTATTTATTAAGATTTCTTTTTTTAAAAGTAACTTTTAAACTACTGTAAAACTACTGTTTTAAGAACATAGTCACAAAATTTCTGTAGATAAAAGTAGGTTTACTTTTTTTTTTTTATTAATTTTGAAAATTGTTTAGCACCTCAAATTTGATTAGCACCCAAACTCATAAGAGAGTCTGATATTTATTAATCTTTACTTTATATTCCAATGTTATAGTAATAACAATAGTAATAATATCATTATTATTAACTTCTCCAAAAATGTTTAACAGGTAAAAATAAATAAAATATTTTTATTAATTTATTTGGAAAAATCTGATATTGGGATATTTTATTTTTCTGCACTAAAACACACACACACACACACACACACACACACACACACACACACAAATGACTGAGCTTTTAAAGGGGTTTGTCTCTGATGCAGGATGGTTCTGGTTCTGAGATGTTCGATGAGGAATCTGAGTTCTCAATGGGTCTCAGTGATCTGGAACATGTGAGGATTTCTTATAGGTCCTGAGGTTTTACTCTCTGCCTGCAGTAAAACCATCATTCCCCGTTTTAGAAACAGTCGTCCTAATGCTTCAGCATATATTTGTGCCTGTAGGATAAAGGCATTTTTTGGCATTTTGTTTAGATGAAAGGCATACAGCCACAATGAAATCTGTTAAGGCTTGGATTTAAGTGCTGCCTTATGCAAATATACAGTAGTACTTGATTGCTGTAGCTTGAGTACAAGCTTTGCTGTTTCGTTGTGCTTTTGCAGTGGAACAGTGTTTTGTTTATTGTGCTGATAACTGTACAATTAAAACTGGAATAATATTGTGCTGTAATACATGTAAAACACAATATCATTCCTGTATTTGTACTGGACTGTACTGTGTGCAAATGTATAAATGGATCAGCTGGAAACAGAAGCTTGCATACATTTTAATAATGGAAATGTGTCTTAAACTATAAACTGGTGCACTTCAGTGAGAAAACAGATTGAATTAGCATGTGACTTGCATAAATTTGAAGTAGGCTTTGAAACTTGTGAAAATCAGTCTGAAATTGCAACATTTTAACAGTTTAGGTCAATACTATTCATCTTATTTTCAGCGTACGAGCGGGTGCAGCCATTTGAATCTTTTTGGCTTGAGACTTCCAGTCTCATTCACTGACATTCATTTTTAGACATTAAAAACAGCTCGTTACGGTGCTTGATGTTGCAAACTGACATTTTCCTATTACATTATTCTACTTGGTCTATATAGTCATGCATTAACATTTGTTTAAGCAAGTTTGACCGTTTTCTGCCGTTTAGAATTCCTAGTCATTTCTCCCATAAGCGACTGAATCTGAACTTCTAAAACAATCTCAAAAACAGGTGCGCATATTTTAGAATAAGGTCAATACGGATATTATACAAACAAATTAACCTAAAAAAGTGTTGCATATGGAGCAGTTGTGCACTTACACTGTAAAATTAATTTGTTGACTTTACTTTTATTAAGCAACGGCTAACTCACTTAAAGCAATTAGTTGACTTTTTAAAAAGGTGAGTAAATTCATTGCCTTAAAATTGAGTAAATGAACTGTGCATAGCTCTAAAAATTAAGTTACATCAACTTTAAAAAAAAATGCATAACTTGAAACTATTAAGTAAAAGCAACTTGTCACTGATTGCGCTTTTTATTGTGTGCACACTTATGAATAATCAGACATCTTTTGTTGTAAAAATGTTTTTTCTTTGTTCTGTTTTCACCTAAATTTTGTTCAAGTTCAGTTTTGTAAATTTTTGCAGATTTTGTTGATTTTCAATGTTTATTTCTTTTCGTTTTAAACTCAGTGAAAATTATAATCTATTTTAGTAAGTGAATAAGTTAACTAAATACATTTTTAATATAACATTAAATATTTTTTACATACAGTCGAAGTCAGAATTATTAGCCCTACTGTTTATTTTTTCCCCCAATTTCTGTTTAACAGGGTTAATAGTTTTATTAACTCATCTCTAACAACTGATTTATTTTATCTTCTTTTAAGTGACTTTTAAAGGCTTAACTAGATTAATTAGGCAAGTTAAGGTAATTAGGCAAGTCATTGTATAACGATGGGTGTTTCTGTAAACTATCAAAAAAAATGCTTAAAGGGGCTAATATTTTGACCTTAAAATGTTTTTAAAAAAATTAAAAACTGATTTTATTCTAGTCGAAATGAAGCAAATTGGACTTTCAGATGTAGAAAAAATATTATAAGACATACTGTGATAATTTCCTTACTCTGTTAAACATGATTTGGGAAATATTTAAAAAAGAAAAAAAAATCTAACGGGGGCTAATAATTTTGACTTTATCTGTACATATACACTTTTGGTTTATTATTTCTTATGTAAAACGAAATGTTTGATTCGTTACTTTTGCTTAGTATCCTTTCTCTTAAATAATAATATACTCTTAAAATAACCACATCGCATGTATAATGTGACCAAGCAGTTTCTCCAGGGAAAGTCTTATGGTTCTGCTAATGTCAATGAAGGTGGTTCATGATTAGTTAATTCCCTAAAGAATAAATGGGATGTTTATTTTTTTAAGTGGTTTTGAGACAACAGCAGAAATGCGTCACTGCAATTACCATCATTTTGCTGAATGGACTTCATTTGGAAGTCAATGCTCTTGTTCTGAATGTGTCCCAGAGCTCTGCCCAAAGCCCTGCTGACACAGTATAGTTGTATCGACCGTGTCTGTGATTCACTGTGTCTGTTTCTGAGGTCATGTTGGGAACGCTTCAGTGTATAATGGGCATGGCTTTGTGAATGATTTTGTTATTCTGACGCTTGTCTTTGAGCCCCAGGAAGTCACACACTGATTACTCAGCATGATCAAAGTGTGTGTATGTGTGTGTTTGTGCTCATGAAATCTTGGTGAATGTTTAGTCTTCTGTCCACGCTGACTCTTTTTTTTTTTTTTCTCATCCTATCCCATCATGATCTTCCTCTTTCTCAAAATGCTCATTCTCACACCTTTTCCTTCTTCACTTTCTATCTCCGCCTGTTCTCCATCCTTCTCTTTTGTCATAGTTTCAGCCTGCAGGTGGAGCTCGTTTTGCACCCAGCTCCAACTCAGCCATGAGATCCTCCACTGTTTCCACTGAACATGCGGGCGACATCCATCTGACCATGCCAAATGTATCTGGGCCTGCATATTATGAGCAGACCGTTTCTCCACAGCATCACCCTCAGCCTGCCCATGACATCCAGACACATCAGAGTCTGGCTGAAGGGGGAAGGCTGCTGTTGAGCACTGGGAAGAGGAAGCTTCCCTCCCCAGACAGCGTGAAACGGACACCGCATGCTCAGCCGGCCAGAGACTGGGACAGTAAGGCTGTGGCGGTGACCTCTCAAGACCTTTCACAAACAGATGGAGAGCACACAACAGGTAGAGGAACATCAGTGTGTTTGTTTGTATTTTAAACAACCCCTTACAACATAGTAAGGGGGGGGGGGGAGTATGCTATACCTGCTGGTCTTGAGAAATGTGATCGGTCATTAAAACGTATAATTTTTGTTTAAAATACAGGAAGAACCAATTCAAGACACTTTACAGTGTACAGTAAACACAACATTGCTAAATTAGTCTATCCATTCAGATAAAAAATAAAGAGATTAATAAAGAAATATAGGTGTTGTACTATTGAACTTATTTAATAATGGTCACAATAATAATAATAATAATAATGCTAATAATAATAATAATAATAAATATGTATTATTAATAAAAAATAATGATTATAGTGGTGTTTGAGAAAAAGAAAAAGGAATATTATTGATATTAGTAGTACAAAAACTATAATTTGAGTAAATTATAGAATTTGCTTTTAAACATTTAATCTTTTAATTAGTCTGAAAAAGGGGTGTCCAAACTTTGTATGAAGGGCCAAAAACCAAATATCATTGAGAGTCATGGGCCGAAGATAAGTATACCAAACTATTTTACATTAAAGTTGCCATGGGTCATTACCTAATTTATTTCATAAGATTTAAAAACAAGTAGAAAACATTGCTTTGAATTATGTTAGCTACTAGTGCAGTATAATTTTTAAATTATAACTTAAAATATAACATAATATAACATAAACAATCACATTTATAACACAGTGAAGTTCAATGCAAAATACACTAGTCAAGCAGAATTTGCATTGTCCTTTATCAGACAGGTGAGTGTAAGAAAAACTTAAACTAAACTACAGCATTGAAATTTAAATATTTCATTTCAGTTAATTAATTTTTTTTGGCTCAACAATAAAATGCAAAAATAAATGGTTACATTAAATTTGAATTGACTCTCTAAACTAGGCATGGGATAACCGTTTTCAAGGTATACTGCGGTTTGGAAAAGTCACGTTTTTAAAATCACCAAAATTTTCTGCTATAGCGTTCCTAAGGTATATGTAAGATTTTTATTTATGTTTTTTTGTTTTGTTTTGTTGTAACAGTATCTCCAACAGAAAAGATATCTAAAGATTTCCTTTTTGAATTGAAATGAAATCTGTTTTTTTTTTAAACTAATGAAGACTGAAGTCAATGATTCATTTGAATTATTTAGCCTGACATGGTTACTGTTTCAAAATATTTTAAATGTTTCTTAAAATAAAATATATTGTGTTCAAAGGAGGAAAAATTTTGTTTTTTTTACACAAACATTAAAAAAAAAAAAAACATATTTTAGAGCGGTAAGAACAATACCATAAAACCGTGGTATTTTTATACCGTCGAAATCTTATACAAGTCCATGTTTACTCTAAACCATACCAATCATTCTCCCTTTTTCAATCTCATAAATCAAAGGTTACCATGGGTCAACCTAGTTTAGGCATCTCTGATCTAAACCACTAATTTGCGAGTAGCACTTTCATATATTATCTCTGTAAGAACACATTTCAAAAGAAATATATGTACAGGAAGGTGTATACATACAGTAGATCAAAACATCTACTTATTTTTGTTTTTAGGTTAGTCTTGTCTAGCTTTTGGTAAGAAGAGCTTCTAAATTAGTTGTCCTAATTCTTCAGCATCTATTTCCCTATATGTGCCTGTGGGATAAGATCAGGCATATCTTTTACGCATCTTGTTTGGATGAAAAGCATACAGCCACAATAAAATCTTTTAATTTAAGTCCTGCATTATGCAAATAGCAGTAAATAATAGCAATAGTTCCCGATTGCTGTAGCTTGAGAACAGGCTTTATGTGCTTTTGCTGCGAAACAATGTTTTGTTTCGTTTGTTGTGCTGATAACTGTGCATTTAAAACTGCAATGGTGCAATTGTGCTGTAATAAATGTAAGGCACAATATCATTCCTGTACATGTACTGGACTGGACTTTGTGCAAATGTATATACAGATTATGTATTCTCTCTTTTAGAATACATATGAAAAAAAAACTATGTACAGGAAGATGTATATATAGATTAAAACATCTACTTACTTTGGTTTTTAATTTAGTCTCGCCTCGCTTTTGGTAAGATGAGCCCCTAAATAGGGCAGAAAGACCCCTGGCATAGAGGTCAGGTCCCAGCTGTTGCTGGATGTTTGCTAAATGTGTTGAATGTATCTGATATCATTGTTAATGATTTATACTACAGAGCGAAAAAGAAATGTGAATACTTGTAATACAAAGATCACATTTACCAGAGAACAGTTATTATTATTATTATTATTATTATTGTTATTATTATTATTATTATTATTATAAGACTTATTACACAATTTGATATATTAGCTAATAAATTAATGATAATGTAAGTTTATCGGTTTAATGATAAGTTTAAAACAATAAATAAATAAATAAATAAATAAATAAATAAATAAATAAAGACAATTAAAACTGTCATTTTTTTTATCTTTAAAACACAATGTAAACAAAAAAGTTGAGATGACTTGTGTGGAATTACACATTGTTTTAGTATGATCAATAAATATGTGCAAATATAACTATACCCTTGGAATTTTTTACTTTAAAGGAAAAAAGTGATTATTTTTGTCTCTGACCTAAATAACTTGCTGTAAACTAACTTACTTTCACAAATCCTCACTAATAATGTCCAAATTTATAACGGCATCAAAATATACTTTGTCACATTGAAGCTCCTTCTCTCATTTACAATTCATCCCCATCATGTGCTGTTTGTTTTGTCAGTGAGCGTGTTATGATGGCTTCCCGCAGTGTCTGCTGCACATGTGCCGTCTACTGATATCTCTGTGACTTTACAAAAAGAGAGGTGTGTATAGGATGTGATGCGAGTTACTTCTACTCCGTCTTCCTGTTTTGGGTCTGTCATGCAGGCTGCTGATTTTTAAACTCTCCTCTCTCTGAAAAGACAGAAAGATGTCTGTGTAAGCCACACTGTCACAGGATGATCAACAAAGCCTCCTTTTATGCTTAGAAACTGACACTCATTTCCTGTGCAGCAGTTCGCATGCATTCATCACAGTTTTGACAGAACTAAACGCGTGTCAGAGTGTTGGTCTGCGGTGACTCCGCCTGACGCTGAGCTGTTATTGATTGTATCACTGAAGCTGCTCTAAACCCTTTCCTGTGTCTGTGTTCAACAGATCTTCCTGTACACACTGCCGCTGCTGTATCTGCATTACAGAGCCATTCTCTCCATGAGGACCACACCAGAGAGGAAGAGCAGGAGAGCGACTTCAAAACAGAAGACGGAGACGAGCTCTCGGACGTCATGTCTGCCAGACAGATGTCCATCAAAGAGAGGTGAAGTTGCTGATATCATTTCTCTGAAAGTTGTTGTTGTAGTTTTGTTTTCAATGGATAAAAGTCCTGTAGTTTACAGTGTATTGAAACTTATCGTTGTGTAAAATTGTGATAATTTACTCGCCATCCACTTGTTCTAAACTGGTTTAATTTTTTTCATCATCTTTTGAACACAAAAGATATTCAGAAGGATGTTACAGACAGTGGCTTTCAAAAATATAGCATTTTTTCATAGTATGACTAACAATTATTAGTTTGATTTAACAATTAGTTTGATTTAGAGTTATTGCATGTTGTTTTGCAATTGTTAAAGTATGTCTGACAAGGACAAGAAAGCTGAGGTTCCTGAAATGCGTAATAGAGGCTCGCTTATATTTTTATTTGTGGATGTTCAATTATGACTCTATTTGGGGAAAGTATGTTTGTGTCTTTTTGAATGTGTCGATTGCATTGTTCTTAAATTTTACACATAGGTTAAACGCTTTGAGCATCTCCTTTTAGTAGCATAATATTTCACAAAGTTGTTTTATTAAAGAGTTTGACTTTGAACTAGGTCAGTGATGTTGCTGTTACGTCCTCATCCTGCATTCTTGTGTTGTAGTTTAAAAGTAAACACGCAGATAATGACGGACGGATATTAGAAAATGTCACAAATTCTAGTGTAGTGTTACTCTGTATTGTAGGTTCTTCAGAGCTGTATGGATGTATCTGGTTAGAGATCAAAGTATTGTGTAACTGATAGACCGCTGCCTGTTGCCATAGGAAGCAAGCTGACGCAAGCTGATTAAATTGATTAGTAATGACAGTTGTGCATGTGTGTGCAAATATGTGAGAATTAGGATGATATATGCATAACTGTTAATGCTTATTATTTTGTGTGTGTGTGTGCGCGTGTGCGTGTGCGTGCGTGTGTGTGTGTGTGTGTGTGCAGTGCACATATTGTTCACATATTTTTGTTGTGTTAAGTTGTACAGTCCCAATCAAAAGTTAATTACTTTTTTCATTTGTGTAAGATTTACTAGTAGCTTATTTTTAAACTTATTCAAAGCACAAGTCAATAATGACGTTAAACGATTAACCAAATGCAAAATAAAAACATTGTTTACATAATATTTTGTGTGGGTTCTGTGTATATTTCTATAAATACACACATCCATGTACAGTTGAAGTCAGAATTATTTGCACCCTTTTGATTTTTTTTTCTTTTTTAAATATTTCCCAAATGATGTTTAACAGAGCAAGGACATTTTCACAGTATGTCTGATAATATTTTTTCTTCTGGAAAAAGTCTTATTTGTTTTATTTCTGCTAGAATAAAAGCAGTTTTTTTTTAAATCATTTTTGGGACAAAATTATTAGCCCCTTTAAGCTAATTTTTTTTCGGTAGTCTATAGAACAAACCATCATTATACAATAACTTGCCTAATTACCCTAACCTGACTAGTTCACCTTATTAACCCAGTTAAGCCTTTAAATCTTACTTTAAGCTGTATAGAAGTGTCTTGAAAAATATCTAGTAAAATATTTTTTACTGTCATCATGGCAAAGATAAAATAAATCAGTTATTAGAAATAGGTTTTAAAAAATATTATACTTAGAAATATGCTGAAACAATCTTCCCTCCATTAAATAGAAATTGGGGAAAAGATTAAACAGGGGTGCTAATAATTCAGGGGGGCTAATAATTCTGACTTCAACTGTATATGTACATGTATACTAAATGTTTATTTATATATAAAATATTTATGTATAATAAATTGTATGTAAAAATGTATTTAAAATTATCAGTGTATGTTGTATTCATGTGGATTTATACAGTATATACTTAATAAATATGTACTGTACACGCACATATTTTATGCAAATACAAATGTATATTTTGTTCATTAGTCACGATCAGGGCTTAACAATTACTTTTGATCACCAACTTCTGTGTCTAGTAGATTCCCAACATTACTTGCCGCTCGCCTTTTTCACTAGCCACACTTTTGTTGTTGGGAAAATCTATTTCATGTGCATAAATTTGACTTTGACACGCTACAATTACTTGATTTAGATTTTGTGTTATGTCCACAAGCCTCCTCGTTTGTTTCACTTTTTGTGTGTGTTGTGTATTAGCTTGCTCAATGTGCATGAGCGAATGGGTTGTCGCATTGCAATCAGTTTTTATTTCACTTGAATTTTCAGGGCACAAAATTTAGGAATTAATAAATTTATCTCTGACCACACCAAAATTTTTTTTATTTTTTAGCCACAAATTTTTAATGTGTAAAAGCAAGCAAATTATAGCTGTATATGTAATTGAGGGCAGCTAGTAGGTGCTGTGCAGGTAAACCCCACTTCTCTGACCTCTAAAGGTGCTCTTGCGACAGACACTAGAGGCCATGGTCTTTAGCCTCTTTGGTAGATCAACCAACTCCCATGCGGAAGGTCACCGGTTTGATCCCAGCTTGGATCAGGTTGGGTGGCGTAGGACCGTTGGGGTTTAAATTGGTGCCGTGACCCGGATGGGAGGGAGGTTTAGGGGAGTGAGTGTGACGGAGGCCGGCTAGTAGGTGCTGTGCAGATAAACTTCACTCCTCTGACCTCTAAAGGTGCTCTAGCAACAGACGCTAAAGGCTATGGTCTTTAGCCTCCTTGTCCAAAAATTCAACAATTTTTCTTTTTTTTTTAAATTACATTTAAAAAAGAACTATTGTCATGGATCTAAAATATGCACAGTAATCTGTCCTGGCTAAAGGTCCCAGATTACACGTTAGCTACACATAAATGGGGAGTTAATCTCATATTAAAGCAATGTTCTTATAAAAAAGAGAGAATTAAATTATATTAACAAAAATAATTGTAAGCAAAAGAAAGCGGGTAAAAAAAAAACATAACATGAGTGATGATGAAAGGATGATCATGCGTACACGGTTAATGTTAGGCCTGTTAATAATCTGTTCAAAGAATAATTAAAACTAAAGCAGTGACCGCTGCAGCTTACAAAAGGATATATATTTTTTTTTTTTTTAAATATTGAGCTCTTGAAAGCAGCAGGACTATGTGTGCACGATCATCGTTTTTTTTCCAGTCTATTTTAAGGAGAACCGATCGCACCAGTTGTGTTTCATCTAGGCATGGTTGCTTTGCTCAAATAAATGGGAACACACGCATTTTGAGTCGTGTGCATCACCTGTGCACGCAAGCGATCATCCTCGCTATTCCCCCGTTTTCTTTTGTTCACGCAAAGTTATTTTTGTCAATTGTGCTGCTTCTCGATTGTAATATTACATTTGCATGCATATTGGGCCATCTTTATTGTCGAACGCTGCTTTTAAGAAAACTACAGTTTAGAAATTATTTCCAACCAGCCAAAGTGGCTAGTGGGAGTATCTGTCTAACCCGCCCAAGCTGAAATCTAGCACATTAGAATGTTACTGGATTCACAAAAAATGTTTGTGGAAAAAAAATGTAAAATGTTAAAATAAACAGTTAAAATTGCCTCACTAACTTGACTTGCAAAATGCATTGCTTTTGTATTTCCATACAGACAGTTCAGCCACACATTCTTTGACTATGAAAGAAACAGTAAAAAAATGCATTGAACACCTTTGATGCTGATGTTTGAGATTGGCTTGGGGAAGTTCCCAAAAATACAACTTTAAATATGGAATTTATTCAGGAAATTGTATACATTTTAAATGGAGGTCCATTTCATGAGCATAGTGGTTTGTGGGGCTTACTGGCATCAGTTTTATTTATAGGATCGGTTAAAATGCATGCTTTTAAAAAGACTGCCTTGCTAGCACATTTTATGATTAAGACAAACTGATATGTTTGTGTCTGTTCCAGGCTGGCTCTGCTGAAGAAGAGTGGAGAGGAAGACTGGAGGAACAGGATAAATAAAAAACAGGATGTGGTGAAGGTTGCTGTGTCTGAAAGACATGCCCAGCTATGGGAGGTGGAGCAGAGCTTCAAGAAGAAGGTAACCTCTGAACCTTGAACTGTCTCACTTGACCATAAAGGTCATGGGTCACAATACATTGCCTGATATTACATGTCTAATTATACCATGTGTGTTCGACAGCTGTTGTTAGGTTAAATAGCATCTTGTATTATCAGCCTCTGGGAAATGTAGAGCTAATATATCATTTAACTGGCTGTGTGATTCAATTGTTTTGTTTGCATTTGTTGAATAGTTCAGAAGAGTTTATTATTTAGCTTAGAGCTGGTCTTTATCCAGTTGAGTAACTCTAAACAGAGAAGGGTGTGTGCTTTTATTTTCTCTCCTTGTATCTTTTTTATGTTCTGTTATTTTCTTTGCATGTTCTTGTGGTGTGCATGGGGTCACTTATTTACTAATTATTTTTGAATTTAATGATTAATACGATTATTACTTATTTATTGGTTGTATGAAACTCAGCACTAATTTGCTCGGCCTGTCAGTGAAAGCCATAATATTTACATTTATTTTAAATAGACTTTGTAATTGCTGGTCATGTTTGAAAAGTAATAATAATAAAAAATTAAATGCTAAAAAAACTTACTATGTAAATGTTTATCCTAGTAGTAGTAACCATTTGGTCATCATGAATGTGTGCAGTCATCGTTGTGGGAAAGGGTTCTGGATTATTAGCATGTTTAATTCACTGTTTTTAACCTGCATGATTCTCTGTTTTTGATTTAGTCTGCTTCTTTACTGCTTGTTTTTGTGTTTTTACTGCTATTTATAATAATAAAAGCCATTTTAAATCTTTGCATGCATTGATCGTAATTCTCTAGTGCATGGGGGCTGGTGTAGGGTTTCATGTGCCTTTCTCTCTTTGGATTTATGCCAGTATTTTTGCTGTAGGATCTTTATAAAATAAAAGATGGCATATGGAAATAACCTGTTATGTCATTTAGCATGTGACTTAGCAGGTGCATTGTAAAGTTGCGGTCACATTAGAGTTTGAGCATGTGATGTTCTGCCGTACAGTGCTGCAAAAGAGGTTGGAAAAAACTAAATAATGCAACACTGATTTGTTTTTTCTCTCTCTGTGCAAGGAAGTTATGTTTTTATCTTCTGTTGGTCAAATCGTTTCAGGTGATGCAAATATGCAAATAAGCCACGCCAATTTTCTAAGATGTACATAAACTGACAATTTAACTGAAAATAAAACAGGTAGGGCATTTACAGATTTTAATTAAAGATTAGAAGGGCAAACATTTTTTCTTCCTAATGACATGCTCAGATGAATTGTTCACAAACACAACTAGCAATGTGAGCTAACAAAATCATACGGTTAGTTTTGATTTCTTGGGGACCTAAAGCTTTGTGAAGTCTGACCTGCAAAATCGCATCATGTGATTGCTTGAGACGATATAATTAAAATATGGAGCAATTACTCGCTTTATCAATATATAATCATCTTGATATATCCTGCCCCTTTTCGCAGCACTGAACAAAATATTTCATGTTCAAACATTGGTGTGCCTGCAGCTTAGAGACTGTTCACCCAAAAATGGAAATTCTGTTATCATTTACTCACGCTTCACTCGTAAAGTTTCTTTTCACAAAGAAAGATAATTTGAGCAGTGTTGGAAACTGGTAGCCATTGAATTTTTTTATTTCTACTATGGATGTCAGTAGCAACCGATTTCCAACAAGCTTCAAAATAACTTTTGTTTGTGTTTAACAGAAAATTATTTTACCCCTTCAAAGTTGGTAATAAATGAAAATTTACAGTGATTTATGTGGGACTTCTTCGGTTTTTTAAACTGTATCTCCACCAAAGTGTTTTTCCTCAAGGTTTATGAATGTTTTTGTTTGGTTTTCACGGGAGCATTGGGTTTTTAAAAACTTTAGCATTGTGGCAAGGGTGGTGTGTGTGTCTATTTTACAGTGATCAGCATACTTGTGTCTATTTGTTTTATTTATGAATTTTTTTAGATTTATTTTTGGTCTTTTTGCCTTTTATTGAGAGGATAGGACAGTACCAGACAGGAAACAATTTTAGACTGGCAACGAAGTGGGAAATCACTGATTTGTGAGATCACCGATTTGACTGTGATCTGAGACATTTGTTTGCGATTTCTTAAAACCTGTCGGCGAGTCAAAATCGCGGCTAAAATTATGCAGTCTGAACTTAGCATTAGGGACTCCTTTTTTCTAAAATTACAAAATATAAATTACAAAATGGTTGAATTACAAAATATAAATACATGGCACACTTGCACTTAGCCAGCTATGGAGAAATTGGACGCCAGCCAACAGATGACATCTGTTCACACACGCACACACACACACACTCAGGTGACAGGTAACATCACACATACTCCGGCAGCACAGCTCGGCGTGGTTATCTAACCGTACCTATAATTCCTTGCTGAGAACAGTATTCATGCTATTCTGTTCCTGGTTAATGTGGAAATACAACTGGAGCCGTGCCGGAATGTTCCTAGAACTGTTTGGCGTGATTAAAAAAAGGAAATGGAAAAACAGCTCAATTATACATAGGTTGTCTTTCCAACTATTGCCACATCAACAAGAGTGGCGACAGAAAAATAAGAGAGAAATGATTACTGTGAGTTTCTGCATGACTACCGTCACACTATTACAATTTTAAGAAGGGTGCTGTTTTTTTCAGCTTGCTAACAATGCTTTGGTGGATATACATCCTGTCATTTTTCTTAATCAACTGCTAGCTGCATTCAGATCTACCTCTATCCCTTTGCTAAACACTGAATAGAACTGTAAGCAAGTGCAAAATAAATAGTGAAGGTTTATTATTCAGAAAATAAGACTAATTCAAAATAAAGTTTATTTTCCACGCTTTTAGTAGGAGATCATTTCTCCCCTGTTCATTTTACCCCTTTTTCTAGGATGATGGGATGATGATAGATGACTTTGCTGTGTCTGATCAACTCTGGGTAAGGCTGTTAGCCTTTAGCCACCAAGCTAACAGGCATAGCGCGGGGTATTGCTGGTGTTCACGGGTTTTGGCTTTGTGTTTAATCCTTGATTTTGTGATCATGGTCACATTGGTGTGCTGTCCTGGTATTTGTACCTTGTCGCTTGTGGTGGTGATTTCATTTGCTTGTTCCTCTTACAGTACATTGCTACCATGATGATGATTTTTGCAGTGTCTGTTTACCATTATGGTGGCTTTGTCATTTTTACCCTGTGGTGTCTTTACAGTTATTATGCATATTTAACCGACTTGTTCAACCACTACAGACTTTAAGTTAGCAAAATTTTACCCAAAGAATTAGTTTTTATTGACCTGCTTCGTTTGAGATCATATCAATTATTCACAGTGCTAAGCCTGTGAATTTGTAATTTGCTTACAGCACTGCATTGGCTCACTAATTTGACTTGGACTCAGCACTTTTTGCTAGATTGACAGCTACAAGTTAATCAAAAGATTTCAGTATCATCAGATTCAGGGTGGTTGTACAAGATGCTGTGTGTTGTGGAATCTAGATTTAATCAGCATTATAGCACACTTTGACGTTTGAATCAATACCTTTGTGGTTGTTATGTGGTTATTTAGAGGTTGCATTGTGTCTAAGATGAGACCAATGTCACCTGCCTGCTGTCTGCTCTTCCCTCCTACATGTTCATGTGCTCTCCGTCTTCTGTCTTGCTGTCCCCTCTTGATTCTGTCTGTAGGATCCTGTCTTTTCCTCCTCCCTTTTGTGTGCCTCTGAACCACTGGATCAAATAGCAAACCTTCCCAAGGTGAGCAGCTGATGTAAATTATCTTTTCTTTTTCGCCCTCTCATACTGACATACTACCTTTCCTGATTTCCCATATGACATGTAGTTAGATTAGTGGGGTTTTTCGCTATTTAATATCGACATGTTGCACTTATAATAAAATAATATGCATAACTGCCCATACATTTATAAAGAAATAAAGGTTTATGTATATATATAGCCTAGTGGTTAAGTGCACCGACATATAGCACCAAGGTGCTTATGGCAACCCGAGTTTGAATCCTGGCTCTAGGTCCTATGCCAATCCTTTCCCTCTCTCAGCTCCCAATGCTTTCATGTCAGTCCTGCACTGTCCTATCACATTAAAAGTGGAAAACCCCTTAAAAAATTGTTATAAATAAAAAAAGAATAAGCAAAATCTTGAATGGCTGAGGGTCATTAAATTTATTTCCTATTTATATTTATATAATCTTCAATACTACGAAGCCTAAAAAGTACATTCTTATATTTCTTGAGTTAAATTAGTCTTTTATATTTATTAACCTCTTTTAAAGCTTTAAAGGGACAATATGTAATAAATATGTTAATAAATTATTCGAAAACCTCTAGAACCGTTTTATATGTATATGCCGACTTATGTACTTTTTCATTCAAGTGTTTTGAGGAATGTTAAAATTCTGAGAAATAAGACATTTTTATTAGGGATTCCATGCTAATGATGTCATGCACTCACAATTTCCAGTTTGTTTTCGTAGAAAACAGGAAAACAAAGATGCTTTAGAACATTGTGTTTTATTTTGACGACAAAGAATTGCATTTAACAGAACCTTAAAATGCAGTAGAATGATGAAACTGCACTGCTTTCCCACGTAATCGTGACTGGGGAAACTGGGAGCATTTCACTTTGACAGCTTTCAGCCCTACTCGACTCCATACTACCATGATAAATACTTTAGCTCATCCATGAACATGATTTCTGTACTCGTTCTGAACATTACGTTTCATAGGATGTAATGAAGATGACGACTCTCATGATTCCACACTTGTTATAATCAAAATACACCTTGCTTGCTGTGAAAATGCACCTTCTACTGGCAAAAATTGCATACTGTGCCATTAAATAGCTGTTTATGTAACATTTGATAATTTTCAACTCTTCACTTTAGCCTTAAATACCTCCATATTAAAATAAGACATTTACAAAATATAGCCAATAGCTTAGTGGTACTGTGCCCTGACATATAGCATGGACGTGCTCACGGCGACCCGAGTTCGATTCCTGGCTCCATGTTCTTTGCCGATCCTTCTCTTCTTTCTATCCTCAATGCTTTCCTGTCCTAAATCTCCATTGTCCTATCAAAATAAAGGTAAAAAAACCCTAAAAATAATAAAAAACATATTTCCATCTATTTTCATTATTTATATATTGATAGAATGCATGCAACCCCACATAATTGTAAGTCAACTGAATGAGGTCTCATCTTGTGTATCTTGTGTAGGATGCATCCTCTCACCTTTCATCCTTTCTCTCCATCCTTTCTCATTCCTTGTTTCTTGCCGCCTGTCCTCCTGCTCTTCCCTCCTTGTGAAGGCTACCCTCCTGCCCGTGCAGGTGGATGAGCGTCACCCCTGGAGACGGAAGGTGCTTTTCACCCACCCCAAAACACATCCTATATTCCTCCATAACACGTAGACTCATTGTAATTTAATCTAAACGTATGGTCAGTGCTCTTGTGCTGTTTTCTTTTTTTGTGTGTTTCTATGGAGTTTGAATACTGTAGGTATGTTTAGGTTCTCAGTTAGTATTTTTAGGGCTGCAGAATGCTTTGAGATATCACCAATATTCACCATAAGTGAAAAAACATGCTATTAAATGAAAATGCAGTAAAGATAGTTACTCAAGACTAAAGAATTAAAAATATTTATTATGTAAAATTTATTTGTTTATTTCTAAATACTTTTATAGGCAATGGTCTTAGATATAACATATTTATTAATATCAGGAAATATAAAATATACATTTTGGCCAACATAAAATACATTTTAAATATGTTTTAAATTTCATTAAATAAGCTATAACGCCATATTTGTCTTAAACCATACAGCTCTAGGGTGCTTTTACTTTTTGTACTGAATTTGGAAAGCTTTTCTTGCTTGTATTCATTCACGCATCAATGTTGTCAGTGAACATTTTAAACTTAACAATAATATTTATCAGTCAAGAAAATCATCCATTTTCAAAAAATAAAATTAGCTAAATATTTAAGCATGCTGATGTTATTCAGTGTAAGTAGGCAATATATTAAATGTTTATTTATTTTTTTCATTTATATTCCAGAAGATGGGAAATGAAGTTGTGGAAAGCCAACAGCTTGAGCGAGTAGAGATGTCTATTCAGGAACGCAAGCAGCTCATCACTTCACAAGAGGAGGCCTGGAAAGCCAAAGGTTACGGAGCAGCCAACGACTCCACTCAGTTTACAGTGGCTGGACGTATGGTCAAAAAAGGTAAATGATGGTGCACACATACAGATTTATATCATATATCATTTAATGTGTAATTTTAAAATAGACATGACCAGGTTGTATATTAAAAAAAATTAGAATTTACCATTCATATTTGATGGTTAGAAGAACAGAGAAATGGATGGATGGATGGATGGATGGATGGATGGATGGATGGGACAGACGGATGGATGGATGGATGGATGGATGGATGGATGGGACAGACGGATGGATGGATGGATGGATGGATGGATGGATGGATGGATGGGACAGACGGATGGATGGATGGGACAGACGGATGGATGGATGGATGGATGGATGGATGGATGGATGGATGGATGGATGGATGGATGGATGGGACAGACGGATGGATGGATGGATGGATGGATGGATGGATGGATGGATGGATGGATGGATGGATGGATGGATGGATGGATGGATGGATGGATGGATGGATGGATGGATAGATAGATAGATAGATAGATAGATAGATAGATAGATAGATAGATAGATAGATAGATAGATAGATAATGTTTAATTTTATTCAATGGAAATAAAACAGTTATGCTTTTTAAAACTTTCACCGTTAAGAAACAGATCCCTGCAAAATAATCTGTTTCCTTTCTCTCAGGCCTGGCAGCCCCTTCTGTTCTCACAAATCCCGTGTTGTCTCCTCTGTCTTCTAAAAACAAGAATACATCCCATACCATCACAAAACCACATGAAGGTGGGTTCCACATTCATAGATCCTGTTTTTACTTGGTATTAAGATGCATTTTTATCAATTCAAGCACAAGTGGATAACAATAAATATGTGTACATTTGACTACTTACAGATGTCATCAAAAACTTATTTGATGTAATTGCTTTTGTAGTGTAAATGCACATGGGGTTAAACCAATGCAAGCCACAACCGATAAGAAGGAAATCCAAACACTAGTAGCACACTTGAATAAATAAATTAGAAAACTTTATTGTATCTCACTGAAAATGTCTGTTAATACCAGGTGGGTCCAGAGCTATATTCAACCTATGTTATTATCTTGTCCTGCTGCATGTTCCTCTAATCAGATTTCCTGTCCTGTTTCTATTGTCTTTCTATTTCTATTTTTAAAAATGTCTTCTTTCTTTCTATTTATATCACTGCTTTCTTTTCTTCTGTAGAGATTGAAGTCAAACAGAACATGAAGCTGGAGTCAGATATGAAGTTAGAAAAGTTGGAAACATTCCTTGGTCGTTTGAATAGTAAAGGTGAGTGTAATTTTTTTTAATTTGCTTCACCAAATTAATCTTTAAATCTTTACAATTCTACTATTTTTTTAAGACAAACCCTTTAATGAAACATATTTGAATAATTCCAGAAATTATATCACGTTATCTGTAAAATATTGTCTGATGTGTATTTAGGGACATAATTTCAGTGATGAAATACATTTTGTTGTGGTCAACTCTGTTACATTGGTTATAAAAAGCATGAGAATAGAAATACAAAAAGCTTCCTCTGGCAGGAAACTCTAAAAGGCATTGAGGCATATAATTCATTTTTCTCAATAGTAGATGAACTATTTAAGAACTCTGTTATTGTGATATTTCAGTGAATTTCTCACTCACACAATAAAATGATGAATATTTATAATAAGTTAAACAACAATTAGCAACAGAATTAAATGTCCCTTATCACATTAAAGCATTTAGCATTATATTTCATTAACAGTGGGTTCACTGGAATGAAATAATGAAACTCTGGAATGAGATTTGTGTTTAAAAGCTAATTATTTCACATTATTTCCCTCCTAAATATTGTTAATTGCATGTTATTTTTATTTTATTTTATTTTTTAGTTCCAGGACTTCAGGAGGCCACAATTGCTGTCACGGAGAAGTCTGTAAAAGAGGTCATGACTCTGGACGATGAGGTCTTTGATAAGTTTTATCGACATGCAGAGGATATGGCAAAGTTCACCAGCAGAGTGGAAATTAGTGATGATTTTGATGACATCTTTGGAGTACAGCTGCCCAGGTAAAGATTATAATTAGTCTCTATAACTAACCAACTATATACAGTTGAACTCAGAATTATTAGCCCCCCTGGATTGTTAGCTCCCTTATTATTTTGTTCCCCAATTTCTGTTTAACAGAAAGAAGATTTTTTCAACACATTTCTAAACATAATAGTTTTAAAAACTCATCTCTAATGACTGATTTATTTTATCTTTGCCATGATCAAAGTAAATAATATTTGAATAGATATTTTATAAGACATCTATACAGCTTAAAGTGAGATTTAAAGGCTTAACTAGGTTAACTAGGCAGGTTAGGGTAATTAGGCAAGGTATTGTATAACGATGGTTTGTTCTGTAGACTATCAAAATATATGGCTTAAAGGGGCTAATAATTTTAACCTTAAAATGGTTATTAAAAAATTAAAAACGGCTTTTATTCTAGCTAAAATAAAACAAATAAGACTTTCTCCAGAAAAAAATATATTATCAGACATACTGTGAAAATTTCCTTGCTGGTTAAACATCATTTGGGAAATTTAAAA